>NC_138549.1:29885274-30176054 GCF_964273705.1 Natrix helvetica
GCTTTTTGCCATGTTTTTACATTTGAAATAATTTTTCCAAGTAGTTTGAGTAAATTAACATTAAAACATTGTTTATGCAGTTTGTCCTTCAGTTAACATCTGTCTCACTATAGATCACTATTTTTTTCAACCTACCTGTCCTCACTTTTAAGTTTTTACTTTGAATTTACTTGCATTGTGTTCGTACCATAGACGTTTTGTTTTAATTCTATATGCAGAATTAATATTTTAAAAATATTTCTGACTCAGTCTGTATTATAATGTATAAGAATGATCCTTTCCCAGCTATATAGTTGATAAGTTGGTGTCTTGTCCAATGATAAATAGAATGTTACTTTATGTCAGGTATAAAAAAAACTCCTATTCCGTTGCAGGAAAATATTGCTATCACAACGCTTATATAAATTAAAATCAGTTATGTAAGCTATCTTTACAGCTTATACAGGTTGTGTGATAGTAATATTTTTCTGCAGTGGAATAGCACCTCTGAATATGCTGGTTTTTGTTCTTAGTTGAGAATGTTATCAATAAAGTACTAGTCTTTTTACCATAGAATAAACAGTGGAAAGAGAAGCAGCAAATGTTTATGTTGGTTGGGGATTATGAACAGTGAGCATGTGTCTTTTATTATAAAAAAGCAGTCCTTTATTTCACACAGCTGTCTTTTAGATTTATTTTTTAAAATTTCACTTTTGTCCTTTATTTTGGTTAACTTCTAACATACAACATAATACTGATTGATATGTGACATTTATGTGCGAAATATGGAAATTGAATTGTCTTTGAAAAATGAGTTTAAATAAATTGATTTGGGATATTTTTATTAGAAAATGCATTTTTGTAAAAAGATTTCTTAGATTTGCTATTAAATTTTCCTTTCTTAAGAAAAATAAGTATAAACATTTGTTTTTATCCTTATGAACCTCCTTCAGATTTGCCCCCTTTTCAGGTTTATGCTTTATTTTTCCCAGGAAAATATAGTTACTGTACTTGTAAAGACATTTAAAGTTCAAGACATTTAGGCACTTGAAATCAACTCTAGTAATTTTTAATTTGAATTGTATTTGATAGCAGTGAAATACTAATTTGAATTTTATTTTTATATGTAACCAGGTTTAGAGCTATCAGCAACATCTCCAAACACTTTCTAAAATAATAATCTTCACTGAATGTATTTATTAATCACATAATAATTTCTTGATAAACAGAATATTTCATAATCATTTATTATTATTTGCTTATTGCTTATTATTTTACTAGCTTTATATCTAACAGTTACACAGCTAGTTTAACCCTGCAGTTTTTGCCTAATTTAATACTGGTTAAAAAACTTAAATTATAGTTTGTCAACCATTCTTATTGAAGCCAATGATAATAAACTTGCAATAGTGACTGCTTCTTATCTATAAAACAGAGAACACGTAAATAAAATATCAATTGCTCCTATGAACTTTAATTATAATATATGCCTAAAATATGCTTTGTCTTTTAATTCTATTATCTATTATTTATACTAGACTCCCGTAAAGAATCTGCTCCCCAAGTACTACTTCCAGAGGAAGAGAAAATTATTGTAGAAGAAACAAAAAGTAATGGTCAAACTGTGATAGAAGAAAAGTAAGATGATTTCTTTAAAACAAAATTTTAAACAGTTTATATATATATATATATATATATGTATATATATATTGTACAATGATACAGTAGAATTCACAATAATATTACAATAATATCACAATAATAAGGAAGTATGGAATATACAATCATGTGCCAAAAGTAAGTACACCACATAGAAATTCTTGACTTTTTCATCATATTTCAACATACGGATATTTAATCTTCATTTCAACAATATTGGTAAAAGGGATCTAATATAACATATCCTGCACCATTTACATTTTGTACTCCATTTGATTTTGTACTCCATTTGTTTAAATAAACATAGATTTCACATGTGGATAAAGTAAGTACACTCCTACATTTGTCTACCTTGCAAATCTAAAATTCTACTTTAGAATCCTGTTGAGGATGAGGTGCCAATGATTAGAATATTGTTTGAAAGGCTAGGGGACAAAGTTGTCTTACTGAAACCTGAGATATTTAATTTGATTTGCTCTTTGTTGATGAAGTATCATTATGCCTAGATTTGAAAGAACTCTCTCTGAGATTTTCAGAAAGAAGGTTATAGAGACCTATGGGTCTTGGAAGGGATTTAAAAATATTGGCACAATCTGGAAGATCATCTACAACTGGAGATTTCAAACAACTGCCAACTTGCACAGGTGTGGTCATCCCTATAAGTTCAACCCAAGAGCAGAACATAGGATGCATGAAAGAAATCTGTTAAGAACTCCAGAATTGTGTCATCTGGTTTACAGATGGCGCTCAACATTATTCATGTCAAAATACATGAGTCTACCATTTGAAAGATGCTGCATAAATTACTTTTACATGGGAAGTTTGCCAGGGGGAAACCTTTGCTGCCCAGAAATTTAGGAAACATTTTTAGTTTCTGGAACAATGTACTCTGGATAAAAGAGGCAAGCTAGAGTTGTTTGCTATAATACCAGAAGATATGCTTGTCAAAACTAAAAGTAGCTTTTCACCAGAAGAATCTACACCAACTGTAAGGCATATTGATGGAAATGTTAATGATTTGAGGCTACTTTGCTGCATTACGGCCTTGACAGCTAACTCTCACAGAATCCACTATGAATTTTTCCTTCTACCAAAGGGTGCTTGAGGATAAGATGAGACCATCTGTCAGAAGACTAACACTCAGCGGAAAGTGGACTTTACAACATGATAATGACAATAAACATTCTAGTAAATCTACCAAGGAATGACTAAAAAAGAGAGAAATTGAGTTCTGGAAGGCCCAGATTTAAATCCCATCAAAATGTCCTGGGATGATTTGAAATGGTTGGTACATGCAGGGAATCCCTCAAACATTGCATAGCTGAAAACGTCCTGCATGGGGGAGTAGGGAAAAATTCCTACCAATCGGTGTCAAAGGCTGGTAGATAGTTATAAGAAATGCCTACCTGGAGTGATTTCTGCTAAAAAAGGTATTATATTGAATACTGCATTCAGTTCTGGTCGCCACGATGTAAAAAAAGATGTGGAGACTCTAGAAAGAGTGCAGAGAAGAACAACAAAGATGATTAGGGGACTGGAGAGTAAAACATATGAAGAACGGTTGCAGGAACTGGGTATGTTTAGCTTAAGAGAAAGAAGGACTAGGGGAGACATGATAGCAGTGTTCCAATATCTCAGGGGTTGCCACAAAGAAGAGGGAGTCAAACTATTCTCCAAGGCACCTGAGGGTAGAACAAGAAGCAATGGGTGGAAACGAATCAAGGAGAGAAGCAACTTAGAACTGAGGAGAAACTTCCTGACAGTTAGAACAATTAATCAGTGGAACAGCTTGCCTCCAGAAGTTGTGAATCCCCCAACACTGGAAGTCTTTAAGAAGATGTTGGATAGCCATCTGTCTGAAACGGTATAGGGTTTCCTGCCTAGGCAGGGGGTTGGACTAGAAGACCTCCAAGGTCCCTTCCAACTCTACTATTGTATTGTATTGTATTGTATTATTGTATTGTATTGCCAAAGATGTTCTTATTTTTTCCACAGAAGGAAATGGCACATCTGATAAATTTTATTGAATAAATGATAACAATATCATTTTTATAGTTTTATTGTTAAATTACATAAACTTTATCTTTAAATGATATTTGAATGAAGGAGAAATATTAATATGTCCCCATATGTTAAAAACAAAAAAACTTTACATGGGTGTACTTACTTTTTTATGTGATTATATATATGAATAACCTATTGAAATTCATTACTTAATTGCCTAAAATGTGGATCATCAGTCCACTGTTGCCCATTTAGACCAATTCTAATAATCTTGGGTTCTCTAACTTTTCTTTTTGCATCTTTCTTCCTTTGTCCTTGTGCCAGCTGGGAATTGATCAGTGTTGTGGTAAGGTGGCATTCTTGAGTACCCTGGGATTTCTGTTTTTATTTGTACGTAGGATTGCAGGTGGTTGAGCGTGGTTAATTGTATTATTTTTATATAAATGTACATCAGAAGAACTGCTTTACTTTGCAACAAATAGAATTGCTCTTGAACAGCATTTGATAGCAAATCCGTCCCTAACAGTAACAGTAATTAGCTTCATAAGCTTATTTCCTCTCCCATGCCCACAAAAGTCTTATTTAAAGAAATACCAGAAAAGCCCAAATTTAATGCAAATAGGGCAGGTTCAATAGCTACTTCTGTTTCTTTTTCATCCCACATTATATAGTTTGTGGTGTAAAATCATCTGTATTGATACAATTTTATATATTTTTATGTATTTTATCTTAATTTTCTGTTTTAGAAGTCTTGTTGATACAGTATATGCATTGAAGGATGAAGTACAGGAATTAAGACAGGTTAGTAAAACATACTATAATACATTTTATAATTGAGAATAAGATGATAGAATATGGCAATTATGTCAAAAACAGGGTGACTATTTTTAGAATTGTGCTTCAGAATTGGCAGTGGAAGCAATATGTAATATTAGTTCTCTAATGAATAGAAATTAAGTAGCCTTCATGCATAATTGATTGTATAATCTAATCTAAGTCCGTGTTTTGCCGAAAATATGACGTACCCCGAAAGTAAATGCTAACTTGATTTTTACACATGTGCCCAATATAAGCCCTACCCCCAAAATAAGCCCAATTAAGATCCCGGCCACTCCAGAGTGCACTGGTAAAAATTAACCTAGGATGGCGGGTGGTGATGGTGCTGCTGCTACTCTGCTACTTACCTTTGGGAAGTTGCAGCTAGGCCTCGCGCACCCTGACGCCTGCCTTCCTGGCCCATTTCTTTTACAGCCAGCAAGGCTGGCAAGGCTTTTCTGAAGGTCTCTGCAGCCGATAACAGAGTTCTGGATCGATCTGGACCTCTGTTATCAGCTGCAAAGGCCTTCAGGAAAGTCTTGCTGGCCGCAGAAGTTCCTGAGGCTGGGGGCGACACTCGCAAGTGAGGTGAGTCATTGGACGACCTCCCAAAAATAAGACCTGGTGCTTTTTTTGTGGCAAAAATATAATACTGGTATTATTTTCAGGGAAACATGGGTATTATAAATCTTGGCATCTTTAAATCTTTAAGCGTGCGCTCTCTCCCTCCCTCTCTCTCTCCCCTCTCCCCTCTCGTTTATAAGTAAAAATATGAATATGAATTCAATATTTATAAAATGTGTATGATCACCCAACTGTGATTTTGGACAGTTTACAATAAACCAAGAATATAAACATATACAGTAGGTAGACAATTCTGTTAAAATGAAAGGAAACATTCAATTTGGTTATTAACTTCCTCCGGATGGAGACTCTCATCATCCTGACCCCAGTGCCCAAGGAAAGAGATGGGATTTTAATACCTTTCCAAAGGCCAACTGAAGTGTGCCCACTGGATTAAAAGAAGTGGGTTATATATGGTGGTTCATATTATGGAAAGGCAGTCCTGCAAATAACCTGGTCTAGTGTTATGTAGGAATTATTAGTGATAAACCAGCACTTTAAATTGCGTCTGGAAGTTTATTTGGAGCCAAAACGCTAGTATAATAATGAGTATAATAATGGTGTTACATGGGTGCACTGTTGCATTCTGCACCAGTTGTAGCTTCTGCAGAGAGAATCTTCCCAAGCACGATCCAGTTTAAGACTCTCATCTCCCTATCATTTCAGCCAGTAAGACCTGACTAACTGCAATAAAATCTCAGGAACAAACTCCTTGGGAATCCTATTAGGCAAATTACATATCTGGAACATATCAATTAGGTCCTTCCTCCTTGCAGTGAAAAGTACCCAGAGAAAACATCAGGGTCAACAGCGAGTGATTCCTCCATTACAAGGGACTGATAACAATATCCCTCAATTCCAGATGACATTGCTATTATCCCGAGATGAAACCCAGATCCGACAGGTCTTGTGTGGATTGAGCCCTCAGTAAACTGGATCAAGTTCATAGTTGCTCTGGGAGCCATGAATGTCTTGTCTGTCTCCAAGTCTGTACTTATGAAAAGCTGGATGATGTCCTGCAACAACTTAAGCCCAGTAAACTACACTGCCAATCTAGGTATCATATCAAGCAACAAAAGCAGGAAAGCTGCTATTCAGTAGGGAGGTTGATATAGTAGCTGCAGCCACTCCAGCTGATCTCTGAGGCTCAAGCTCATGTAGAATCTCACACCTATCATATCAGAATATTAGATCATGGATGAGATAGGGCTGTGATGGCTTACCTATGGCATGCGTGCCACAGGTGGCACGCGGAGCCATATCTGAGGGCACGCGAGGCGTTGCCCTATATCAGCTCCAGAGCGTGTGTGCACACTGACCAGTTGATTTTCAGGCTTCCGGAGGGTGGGGGAGGCTGTTTTCGCTCTCCCTAGGCTTCAGGAAAGCCTCTGGAACCTGTGGATGGCGAAAAACGGATGAACGAGCTCACCGGAAGTTCAGAAACAAACTTCCTTTGGCCCCGTTTATCTGTTTTTTGCCCGCCCCAAGCTTTTGGGCCCACTGGAAGTCAGGAAACAGGCCGTTTCTACCATCTGGAGAGCCTCTGGGGGGCGCAGGAGTCTCTTTTCGCCCTCCTCCAAAAAAGGGGGAGGCAGCGGGGTTGTGGTCACACATACACACACACACACTTAGGTGGGCACAATGGGGGGGCATTTAATTATGGGTGTGGGCACGCACGCACGTGCTTTTGGCACCCGAGGGGAAAAAGGTTCACCATCACTGAGATAGGGATGATCAGAGACTGGACTGAGCAACACAGCTACAAGGCTCAATGAAGGCTCTTAAGGCTCGATGAAGAGATCAGAGGATGAGTCAGCGAGTCAAAACGTGGTACGAATACAAGTCAGCAGGAAATATTTTTTGAGGTGGAAGAAATATATTCCCTTGAGCACGTTAGGTAAAAGGCAAAGATTGGCATGCAATCTGCACAGACTACATCAATTCCAGTTTAAGAAAAATTCACTGGTGAGAGCCCATCAGAGATGCAACGTACTGCTTCTGAGTTTCTTGAAAAGCTCTAATTTCAGTTAGTAATTGTGTTTATCCACAAGAAAGTTCTGGATAATTATTTTATAGATTAATAAAACCTTGAACACGAGAATTACTTTATCACTCTGACTCCCTACTCTCCTGTAAAATATGTTTCATAATGTTTCATCTTATTTCTCACTCTGCATCTATCAAGCATCAAGTGGAGCTCCTCCTAATAAGATAATTATTTTCCTAATCTGCATTTATAACATTTTTAGAGGATTTTACAAAATGAAAATATTATGCTGAGTTCAGAACAAAACAAACAAGATTTCTTTAAACCCCAAACTATTATTTCAAGAGAGCACAAATCTAGAGCACAAATCTAATGAAGAACGGTTGCAGGAACTAGGTATGTCTAGCTTAAGAGAAAGAAGGATTAGGGGAGACATGATAGCAGTGTTCCAATATCTCAGGGGTTGCCACAAAGAAGAGGGAGTCAAACTGTTCTCCAAGGCACCTGAGGGTAGAACAAGAAGCAATGGGTGGAAACTAATCAAGGAGAGAAGCAACTTAGAACTGAGGAGAAACTTCCTGACAGAACAATTAATCAGGGAACAGCTTGCCTCCAGAAGTTGTGAATGCCCCAACACTGGAAGTCTTTAAGAAGATGTTGGATAGCTATTTGTCTGAAACGGTATAGGGTTTCCTGCCTAGGCAGGAGGTTGGACTAGAAGACCTCCAAGGTCCCTTCCAACTCTACTATTGTATTGTATTGTATTGTATTGTATTGTATTATAGCAATATACTCTGAAGGTCTCCTCATTGTAGAAGCCAACTTCTTCATGGAAAACAATGTTTTTACTCATTTAAGGCAAATTGTCATAACGTATTTTGGGTTTGTTTGTTTGTTTTGGTCAGGATAATAAAAAGATGAAGAAATCGCTGGAAGAAGAGCAAAGGGCTCGCAAGGAGCTTGAAAAACTTGTCCGGAAAGTTCTAAAGAGTATGAACGATCCTTCTTGGGATGAAACAAATTTATAAAAATAAATATTATTTTTTTTCTTTCTATTGAAAGACTAGTTGTCAAATCTAACTGTGGAAACCTTCTGATATTTAGTCAGTGTTGCATATAGAGCACTACAAAACCAGGATTAAACTGGATTGAATTATGTTTCTCTATATATATAATTAAATTCAGTCCATTTAATAAGCTGTCTTTACGTAAGTGGAGATAGCATGGATCCTGAACTTGACCCTATCCTTACTTATTTCCATTTAAACTGCCTCATTTTGCAGCAAGTGCAACAGTTGGCTAAGAAATGCATCTCCCTCTTGTAAATATTTGTAATTTTGAATTTGTATGTGATCACTATATCAGGACTGATACAGTATTCTGTTGTCTTCCTGTAATGATTTCAGCTAAGCAGCAGTGGCTGATGATATGCTCCTAACATTTACTGAAAATTATGTATTGTTAGTTGAATTGTTTTGAATTTTTCATTCTCAGGCATCAAATAGGAAACATTTTTGGTAATTCCCAGCATATTTCCCAGTATTCAGTCTATTTTAATAATTTAATTACATTTATTTATGTCTGTTTAAACCTTCAGACACCATTTTAGTATGAATTTTAAAACTACCAACTGTCAATGCAGTAAGCTGTCAATTGGCATCATTTCCTATTAAAGGTAAATATTTTAAGAATCAAGACTTATATGTTTCTTTTTGGCATGTTAAAATGCAGAATAGTTAAGACAAATGTGCTTGCTGTTATTTTTAGTGCCTAGTTCTTAGATAATTTGTATATTAGAGTTTGCAATAGTTGTGCATATATTAAACAACTGGCGAATGTTTTAATGAATCACTCGGTACTGTTGTCAGAAGAGAAGTGCAAGTCCATGATGTGTTTGTTTTGTGAAATAAATGTATTATTTATTTATTTTAGCATGAACATAGCAAGTTTTAGGTTAACATATGTCTGTAGTGCTCCAAAGTAAAATCTGATTTTACTGTGCAAACATAATATTTTTTTTCCTTCTACGATCTAAACAAAATAATAGTCCTCTGACCTCTGACCTATATATAAAACACACTAAAAATGGCTTTCTGAAAAGCAATCACCTATGGTGCTGTAACTTTATGTTGGTTGTTTGAAATGTATATAGATACGGGAAAGTACATATGGATTCTTTTAAATTACATTTTGGTCATGTAATATTTTTTCAATGTTCCAAGCTAGTTTACACATAATTTTTCAAGGTATTTGGTATTTGAAATCAATATCTACCCATAGTACTTTAAGAATAACTTTCTGCTGAATTTAGGCACATATATACTAAGAATAATGCACAAACTGTATATGTGCTAAAAGCAGCTTTATTTTCAATTTTCTTCCTGCTTCTTGGATATTATAAAACTATGTTCTACTTACAGGTGTGATGGCCCTGGACAAAAAAAAAGGGGGGCGGGAAAATAGTCTCTCAGTATTGGATTTCACATTATGTGGAGAGAAACATGTTCTTCCCTCCCAGTCTTTTTTATATTTTTATTTTTTTACATTCCACATTTTTAGCTCAGAAAATTCCATTGTCAGCTACTAATCTGGAATCGCTAAAACCTTCAAACTTCAGCTAATGACGAAGAATAGGGAAAACATGCATCATATTTATATCGCAATGTAAATTTTCAATTGCTTCATGTAATGGGGGTAGAGTGGAGTGAGAATTCAGCATGGCCATAGTATTAGGACAGTTCTGCATTTGTCATAATTTATAATTGTCTAATTCTTGTATTCAGCAAAATAGTAAAGCGTGTCTCCTCCATTCATGAAGCAGTAAGATTTGAGCTGTGTATTATTTCTCAGTGATGACAACTTGAAATATCTACTAAAAAGTGTTGAGGCAGCTGTCGTGGCAGAGGCCATAGGTGGATTCTTATTTTATAGAATAGCTTTATTCAACGTTAATTAAGATGAATGATACAATTGTGTGGGAACTGTGCAGTATCCTTCAAAGAGGTCATGGAAATAGAAGGCCCCAGTAATAGCTGACCCAATTAATGAGATAATCAAAAAATTGCCAAACTAAAGTAAAATCAGTTAATCATCAAATACCCCTCTTCAATTTGTTTTATACAAATTGCATCATTTCCCCTTTTGATGCTATGTAGCATAAGAAATCAGTTTGAATAACAATTACAGGTAGTCCTTGTGTTATGATTGTAATTGTAATTTTGGTCATTCAGCATTGTGTTCATTAAGCAAGTCACTATGTGAATGAACCTGATTTTGCAATCATTTTTATCAGGATTTTAAGCGAACCATGCGCTTGTTAAGCAAATCATATAGCTGTTAAGTGAATCATGTGGCCATTAAGTGAATCCAGCTTCCCCAATTGACTTTGCTTGTTGGAAGCCAGCTAGGAAGATTGCAATGTGTAATTTCCTGACTGCAAGACACTCTAACTGCTGAAAATGCAAGCTGGTTGTTAAGCATCCCAATTGTTATCATGTGACCATAGGGGTAATGCAAAGGTCGTACCTTCGGGAATGCGTCATAAGTAACTTTTTTCCAATACATTCATAATTTTGAACCATCTTTAAATAAATGGCCATAAGTTGAATACTACCTGTGATTGTTTTAAAATTCTTTGCTCTGTCTTGAATAAATACAAAATCAGTCCCAAATTGCTTCAAGGCACCTAGATTTGGCATCTATACCAAGCAGACTTGTAAGAGTTTAATCCCATTTCTAAATTAATTACTTTTTATGGTCCTGTATTAATATTCATTATTATAGCTCTATTAATTATGTCCGGATGACATAAGGTAACAAGAAATAAGAGAATTAGCTTTAGATGCTGAGAAATTTTGTCTTAAGCTTCAATAGATTTGATTATGACAGTGATGACGACATTGAAGATGCAAGACAAAAATAAGAGTGTGGAGCAAAAATTATAAGTGGACCTATGAACTGTATATAAAATGAGGTAAAAGATGTTCTTTATATTAAACATCAGTGTTCCTCCAAAATGACATCTATAGAGGACAAACCAATTTGTTGGGTTGGGGGAATTGTCCTTCATTGTAGGGACAATCCTCAAGATGTAACTGGTCATTTAATGGATGACAGATCCATCCCAAAACTACTCAGGAAAGTATAACCGCTGCAGCACTCGCATGGATTTTCACCCTTATGACTAACCACAGGGATAACCCCCATCCTCGCCATCAGCCTTTGGCCTGCTTCCAATCTGGCCAATCCAGGTCATCCAACATCTAAGGTAGCCTAAAGTTGGACAGCATAAGCTACTGGTGCCTGGGGGGGGGGGGGGGTCTGTTGCAGCCTGTAGGCGAGGCCTACTTTCCATTACACCACCCAAGGGATTTGCAGGACTCAGCCTGTTCCTCAGCCAGCTCCAGGGCCCAACAGCACCCAACTGATCTTTCTGGTTTTTGCAGAAGCACCCAGCCGATTCAATGCAAGGCTCACTTTTCTTCCAACTCTGTAACTGTTACTATTCTGCAAGCATGTAGAATTCTGCAAGTCTGTGGGTGGGCTCCGTTTTTGTTTGTGGAGTCTCATTAAAACAGGCCTATAAGAATACTGCTGTCTGGCTTTAGGCTGCCTTGTGTGGCTAGACGGGGAGTAGGCCTCAGCTTAGAAGCATTTTCTTACGCTTTTAAGTAGCGTTGATCCAACAATGCAGCAAAAAAAAAAAAAATCATAGCTAAGGAATGACCCAGAATCACATGGTAGATCAATTAAATGTATTGGAGTATATGTAGCATTTGGTTATCAATTAGCTTGCTGATTACATGTTTTCATTTTAGAAAATGAAATGTTAAAAAGAGATAATGGAATTCTTGGTTTTCATAAGAAATGCCATCAGGAAAGCATTGGGAATTGTTAGTTTACTATATTGAGTTAGGTTACTGTACTGTAACATGAGGTTATTCGACACTCATCCTACCTGTTGGCAGTCCTATTAATTTCATTAGTTATCTGTCAGCTGATATACTCAGAGTAGCTTTCTAATTGCAGCACATTTCATTCTACATCTTTCTTAGAATAAACCAGACCCTCTTTCTGTTTTCCATTTTTCCCCTTGCGTCTGTCATCTCAATAATCAGTTTCCTTGGTGATCAGTTTAATGACAACACAAAACAGAACTGTGATGTCACAGTTACATTTTCTGTTCCTCACCATAATAGGACTAAGTAGACTGAGTTGATGAGCCAATGGTATGGCTATACTCCTTAAATTGACTTATTACTTGTAAATGGAAATATTGATTTTGCCAAGTGTTTCTGAAAGCAAACTAATGGCTACTCCACCTGCCTCTCTTTTTATTCACAGCTATATTACATATTTTTATAGATTGATCTCAATAACCTCATTAATGAAATGCATAGAAAAACAGGACCAGAATCAAATGTTTATTTTTCTAGTACCTTGCCTACTGTGGCTTCCTTCAGGTACATGCATTAAATTGTCCTATAATGCAACACAGTCACCATCAAGGGTTCTTCAGCTGGAAAAAAGAAGTAATTTTCTTCGCTATGGATTTGCAGGTAAGTTTGGAGCTGATGACTGTTGGTACTATATTAGCTGAATACTCATGGCGTTTTATAGTAGCAACGTGAACAATAATATATACCACAGTTTATGTATTAAATAGCAAGATGGTGCAAAGTGTTACAAAGAGATGCTTTGCAAAATATGTTGAGACAAACATAGCACTATCCTTGAAGGGTTCAAACAGCTGCAGTCTTTCAAGACTTGTGTGTATTTTCCTGTTATTATCAATTTGCTTTTAATATTGTTCGCTTCCCAGAGTTGTTATAGTCAGGTGACCTTACAAATTTGATAAATAAAGCAAAAATAAAAGCAATCCTGCAAAGGAAGCATATTAGTGCTTTTTTATGTTAACACACCCTCTTTCAAACATTTCACATAGCACTATGAAGAAATATGAAAATAGTATTTAATTGTGTGTATAAAATAGCAAAAATATTATGCAAGAACACTCATAAAATGCCATGCTGCCTTGCAATAAATGAAAGCTATATGGCCAAACCCATTTGCTTTATTTCTTTTATATACATACAGAATAAGAAATAAACTCATCTGGGTTCAACAAGGATATATTACTTACATTATGTGTCAAATGTTACATTGTTCATATGCTTGGTACCCCATTATTAACACCAGTCCCCTTAAATAAATTAGTCCATTTTTGTAGGAGTTCAAAAACTCTAAATGTAATTATTCTTCATGTATGTGAAGAGTGCTTGATTTATCTTTTTTTAAGGTTCCAAAAAATAATAAAACTTTTCTAAAGTAATTGTATGATTCAATGAGGAACTTGAAGGTACATAGAGATAGATTATTAACATTTATTTTGTTAATACGTTTAGATAGCCAAGAGGAATAAATGAAAAGCTAATTGCTGTATATGTTATTTTTTCTTGGAGATTCTGGGCTTGAGTATGTTTTACGTAAATGCCAGTATGGGGGGACTATCAAGATTGAGACTGACACTAGCATAATGGCTAGAGCAATACTAACACTTTCTTCCTATTGCTGTCTTATTTTGCATAATGTGTCAAAGAAGATGGGTAATCATGCATCAATTTACCTTGTTAGACTCACTTGCAAGTATTTTATGAAAAGCACTTGATAAGGATTATTTTGCCCTTCTTACCTATAGATATTTGGCAAGGTTACCTTTGGTAAGAATCTATCTGCCTTCATTGATTAGATTATGTTTATCTGAAATTTGTAATTTAAAATATATGTGTTAGTTTCTTGTTCATGTAGAGATTGTTGAATCTTCCTAGGAGCCTGAACCTGTTTTGATGAAACAGTATTTCATGTGTATGATTTGTTTGTTTTATATTGCTTTCATGAGTCGGGTATTCATTTGGATTTTGTTGTTTGCTCTTACGTTAAACAAAACCAAAGAATTAAAAATTTCTTTAAAAGTACGTCTTGGAATGCTACTAGGTACAACAAATTGGTCTGATTTAGTATAGCTCACTGAAAAGAAGCATTGTTTTCATCACTGTAGCTCACTACTTGGGGATTCTTCTTTTCCCCCCACCCAGAGGTGAAGGGAAAAATATTCAGCTAAAACTAGAAGAAGATGAAAAGACAAAGCTGTTAGACTGGAACGTCTTCCACCGCTGTATTTTTATTTTTTACAGGTAGTCCTCAACTTATGATCACAATTGAGCCCAAAATTTCCATTGCTAAGCAAGATAATTATTAAGTGAACTTAACAACTGTTGAGTGTTATTATTTAACAACTGTAACACCAGAGGTGATATTCTACTGGTTCTCACCAGTTCACCCGAACCAAACCGGTAGCGGAAATCGTGGGTGCCTCTATGGCATCTCATTTAGGCCCCTTTTTTTGCCAAAAGTGCATGTGCGTGTGTGCTCATATTTGAAAACCAGTAGGGAAGGTAAGTGAATACCACCCCTGCGTATCTCACACATGCACACACATGCGAGTGTGAAGTCTTCATGAGGTTTTGCAAGCCTTTAATATCATTCCCCAAGGCTCATCCCACTAAACACACAAAACTCAATCCAAGGCCTGAGCAACATCAAGTCTGAGGGCAAAGAATAAGTCTGTAAGTCCACAGTCCAAGCACAATACATGAAACCAAAGCCCATGTCCGAAATCCAAGATGCAAAGTCCAGTCTCGGGGTCAAGGCACAGGTCTGGAAGCAGGAGTCACAAAGGGAGAACACACGAACAACAGGAAACAGATGAGTTGTCTCCAGTGTTACTTTGCTTCATGTGCCAACCGCTGTAAGTCCATTAGGAGGAATGAGGCTGCCTCCTTGTGAGTAGCCTCACCAACCTGCGAGGTGGGATACACTCTAGTCTGAAACCTTTTGCCTTTTCATCTTCCTATCCATTCAGCTCTGGGATCTGGCGGCGGAGGCAGTTCCTCCTCCGCTCCGCTGACTGGCTGCAGCTGTGTTCTCTCCTTGCCCTGCACTTCTAATTGGGTCCATGAGCTCTCTGGCTGCAGCTGCATCTCCCCTTTCTTCTTCAGCCTGATGCTCATCTGGTTGTTTCCTGATGGTCTCTCCTACGTTCCTGGCCTCTCCCCTTCCTAGCTCCACTCACTCCCTGCTTGGAGACCTTGGTGTCTTCCTGACTCCCCCACGCCGTCCTCTAAAGTTCCCAGAATCTGCTCTTCCTTATCGTTGGAGCTGGCTTCAAGGAAAGCCATTACAGTTGTTAAGTGAATCTGGCTTCCCTATTGATTTTGCTTGTCAGATGATCACAAAAGGTAATCACCTGCTCCCCCCGTACCCCCCTGATACTGACACCATCATAAATATATGCAATTTGCCAAGCTTCTGAATTTTGATCAAATGACCATGGGGATGCTGCAATGATTGTAAATGTGAAAAAGGATCATAGGGCACTTTTTTCAGTGCCACTGCAACTTTGAATGGTCACTAAATAAATGATGGTAAGTCGAGAACTATATCAGTGGAAGGTTTGCATCTGGAGTTTTGGCAATTTGTAGTTACAAATGCAAGTTATTTCCCATTAGCATTATATTTACTTCTAACGTATTGTGTATATATTCTATAAAATTGTTATGATCTTGGTGGTTCTATGAATAATGCTTCCAAAATACTTTTTCATCATTTTTTAACATTGACCCCCTTTGAGTATTTAAGATCTGTGGACTAAATTCTTCAGATATTATAAACTGCCGAGGAGCGCTCTCTGGTGGTAATTACCTAAAAATCTGAATTACCATAAGATGAAGCTCTGAAAATAGGAAGAGCGCACAAATTCTTACAAGTTTAATAATAAGAAGGCTCTAAATGTTATGTTCCTCTTAAGAATTCTGGCCTTAAATTTTATGGGTACATAAAATATTTTAAAGCAGATACGATGTGAAATTTAAACTGTGTCCATTCCTCTCTGATTTCAAGTGAAAGTTTATTGTATTCTCTTTACCCTTATTGGCTAATTCTTTGGAACTTTTAGCAGTCACTGAACTTTTAGCAGTCACTGAATCAAAAGTATTGAAGATGCAGATCCTCACCGTCTCTTTTTCTCTCTGAAATTTATTCATCACCTCAATCCAATTGGATCCTAGGCAGGTTACACTATATATAATAAAATAAGAACAAAATACAATAACATTTAACAAATAGATAACTGAAATAATCTTATAATTTACCTTGCAAAATTGCAAGGTTAAAAAAATAATACTTAAATGTTCTTCATAAAAAGGTAAGCCAGGAATGTACGTATGTACTGTTTTGAAGCTAAGTGACCACTGCTGCAGACACCTTTGCAGCTGCCTCCAAATAGGGCTTTATCATACTTTAGCTTTGAAAGGAAAAATGGGCTTTAGTGTGCTTTAGTACAAGGGTCTCCAACCTTGGCAACCTTAAGAATTGTGAACTTCAACTCTCAGAGAATTCAAGGGGCAGGATGACTGCCAGTAACTAGGCCATCAATATCCTCTTTTGCCTACCAAGCAATGTATAAGTGCAGTGGAGGGGGGAATAAAAGGAGGGTTTGGGAGGAAGGGGAGGAGACAGAGGGAGTGCAAGAGAAGGAAGGAGGGGCTTGGCTGGGAGAAAAAGGGAGAGTAGGGAGAGGAGTTGAGACCAAGAGAAAAGGGGAGATAAGGGAATTTATTTTATTTATTTATTATTAGCGTTTATATACCGCCCCCTCTCCCGAAAGGGACTCGGGGCGGTGTACAGTCCGTACCAAAATATAACAGATTAAAACGTAGAAATAACTATATAAATACATGTATAAGAGGAGGGTAAAATATGCCAAACTGTACAGCTAATAAATAAATCAATACAAAAGTTTAAAATATCAAGTTAAATTTAAAACAATATCCCTCTAAAAACCAGTAAGAATGTGTATGCCAGGAGGTAGACGTTAAAGTTATGCCAAACCAGCCAGTCGGAACAGGTGTGTTTTCAGTTTCTGTCGGAAGGAGCGGAGGTCAGTAGTGGTTCTAATATCGGGGGGGAGGTCATTCCAGAGGGTTGGGCCCATCACAGAGAAGGCCCTACTCCTTGGAGTCGCCCGTTGGCATTGCCTCGTGGACGGCACCAGGAGAAGGCCCTCTGCATAGGATGGCAGAGGCTTCTGTGGGCCAAGCCTGAGGGAGAGAAGAGTGTGAGTGAAAGGAAGCAAGCAGAAGAAACAATGAAGGAGCAGAGGCTGTGGAAGGAGCCCAGCAGGCAGTTCAAGAGAGAGTGAAGAGGGAGAAAGAGAAAGAAGCTCCAACCAGCTACATGAATACCACCCCATCACATGACCTGCCTGCTGAGAGGAGGCTGGACCTTCCCCCCCCCCCATCATGTGACCCTGACAAGTAGAGGTGCATCAGAGACGGACCAGGGTGGACTGGCAGCCATACGAAGAGGGCCAGGAGAACCCAGACTCCAGCAACCCTTACGAGGGTTAGTGCTACAAAAGTAATGTGGTGGTTTAGTTATTTAAAACATTTATATGGCTGATCAACTATTGATTCGTGGCCTCTGAAACCCCAGTTTTTTTTAAAAAAAATCAACACAACAAAATATATACAAAACCACTATATTTACAAACACTAAAACAATGCAATTCAAGCAGCAGTAGCAACATTATCCAACTGGGGCTTTTAATAATTAAAAGCTGCCGGTAAAGATGTAGGTCTTTATACCTTTCCAAAGAAAAGCAGGATCAGGGCCAGCCATAAGTCAAAAAGAAGGTAGCTTCATAAGATAGGGACCACCTATCTTATGGTGGGACAGTGAATTGTTGGATACGGGCAACCTAAACTCAAACCTACCTTTAGCCATGGAATTTCTTGAGTTCATACACTTGGCTCTCAGTTCAGTGTTCCTGCTTCTTGTGTTCTTGATCGTATACAACTTAGTTGTAAAAAGTCAGAGGAGAGAGTGATATACTGTATATATGCTGTTTTGAATTCCTGAGCAAAATGTGGAATATTTTACATCTAGACAATCAGTAAACATTCGCACCACAGTTGTCTCGTAAAATGCATATGTTAATGGCTTTTCACTTACTAGCTATTGCTTCTCCTTCAATAGTTCTTTGAGAATCCTAAGCATTCATATTTACTGAGAGCTCATAGGTTTTATGGTTATTGAATATACCTTATAATAAAATGACACACCATAGTTTGGCTTGATAGATACGTACATACAACTTTGGGTATTTCTCTTTTTTGAAGTGTGTGAACTTCCTTTTTATGACGTGTGCCAGACAAATGTATCAAGGATTGAGTGCTCGGAGCTAGGATGCTGTTACCACAAAGAGACATGCTATATGAAAGCTGTACCAAGTAAGTAATTATCCCAGTAGTTCAGCAATATCCATTTGACAGAAACTACAGTGATGTCACATGTGTCATGACACTGCAAAAGACAACAAATCTTTGCTATTTGCATGTTGCATGATGTATATGGCATCACTTGTCTCCCTATGACACTCTTGCAACCTTTTAGTATGGTTGCTAATTTTGCAAGTGAATCTAATGCTGTTGTTGTTTCAAGTAGAAAATATCTGATATTAAGGGGAACAAAGGTAGACTTTCATCAGAAAGGAAAGAGACATTTATATTGTACAACATAAGCATATATTAAAGCCAGTTTGGTCTAATGGTTAAGCACTAGGCTAGAAACTGGAAATCCAGGAGTTCTACTCCCACCTTAGCTACGAAAGCCAAGCCTGGGTGACCTAGGGCCAGTCACTTTTTCTTATTCAAATTCACCTCACAGGGTCGTTGCTGTGAGGAAAACAGGAGGCGAAAGGTGTGTTGGATATGTTCACCACCTTGAGTTGTTTTAAAAGTAATTAAGACAAGAGTATAAATAAAAATACATAAGAATTATTTTTAAGTATCCTTTAAAACAACTGACATATTTTTATCTACAAACATAGGTCCTAAACACCATTGATACTGGGCATATATTAACATATGTGTAGTGTATAAAGGCTATTTTTCATGAGAGCTACAACAGAAGCCAGAGTTATGTAGAATTTAAAACTTGGGGGAAATTATTCTGAATTGGTATTCATAATTCTCTCTCAGAACAAGTCACTTTTATCTGAGTTATTTCTCTTGTTATAAAATGAAAAAGACATAAAATATGCAAAACAAAGCTAGAAAGGGTAAACAATGGATTTATCAATCTTCCCCATTTTTAAAAAAATGGGAAATGTCATCTCTCCTCCCCCTTTACTCTTGCTTTCAAAATGTACCTTGCTCTTCTCTCTCTGAGGAACCAGTGTTGCCTCAAAGCAAGTGGGTGTTAAAATATTTTCCTTTTCTGGAAGACTACTAGTGAGCAGGCAAACAACCATAATAGACTTTTGCAAATGAGAGCAAAACTTCATAAATACCCTGCAGGTGTGCCAATGCCTTAGCTTTTTCACATTGGGCAGAAAGGCATGAAGGAGAGTTTTACTGAAAAATAGATAACATTGTCCTTCAGAGCTCTGGTTGCCAGGCATAGAGTTAGAAAAAAGCTCAGTCTAGTAAAGCCCATTTTTACTTGGGCTGGGAGTTAATAGAGGTGAATGACATAATGGGTGGGCCAGAAATTCTCCATCATAATTTTTACAATCAGATTTTCTTTATACTTTATGAAGGCAGTTTTGATGAGCTTCCTACTCCATTTCTTTCTTCCTTTGTAAGCATTGGATGGACAGAAGGCAGTGTCTGATTCATGATAGACATTCTTCAATTTCATATAAGCAAACAGCCATTTAAACCAACAAGGTTCTGAATTATTTATTAGCCAAAACAGAAGGGATACAGAATATAACATTCTAAAGAATTGTATTTATTTGCTACCAAATAATAAGTTCTCTGGATAATATTTGAAACAAATATGTGGAACTATTTATTGATTTAAGGAATTAATTACTATGTTATTAAGGTAGCATCTCCATTTTCTCTAACGTCCCCAGAGGCTCTTCAAAATGGTTTAGAAATGTTGTAGAATAAATAGATTATTATTATTGGTTCTGGCAGATTAAAAGGCTGTGAACTTAATATAAAGGTGCATAATCAGCAGTTCAGGTGCAGCCAAGGAGTGGACTAGTGAAGCGACTTTTTAAATCACCTAAGAAGCACTCACACTCTATACATTGACTATTGAAATTTAATGACAGAAATTTGTAAAATACTTTTAAAACAAATGAAAATGGCTTTTGCCAAACGGAATTAAATCTATACAGCTTCTGTCTTAACTCTGTCCTGACAAAGTCTTACAGTGATTTGCAGAAATACACTATATTGCCAAAAGTATTCGCTCACCTGCCTTTACTTGCATATGAATTTACTGTAAGTGATATCCCATTCCTAATCCATAGGATTCAATATGACGTCGGTCCACCCTTTTCAGCTATAACAGCTTCAACACTTCTGGGAAGGCTGTCCACAAGGTTCAGGAGTGTGTTTATGGGAATTTTTGATCATTCTTCCAGAAGCGCATTTGTGAGGTCACACACTGATGTTGGACGAGTTTACGTGGCCTACCCCTTGATGGCTGAGTTGCTGTCGTTCCCAAACACTTCCACATTCTTATGATACAGCTGACAGTTGACTGTGGAATATTTAGGAGCAAGGAAATTTCACGACTGGATTTGTTGCACAGGTGACATCCTATCACAGTTCCACGCTGGACTTCACTGAGCTCCCGAGAGTGACCCATTCTTTCACCAATGTTTGTACAAACAGTCTGCATGCCTAGGTACTTGGTTTTATACACCTGTGGCCATGGAAGTGATTGGAACACCTGATTCTGATTATTTGGATGGGTGAGCGAATACTTTTGGCAATATAGTGTATTTCAGATGAGTTGTGATTCCTTATTTCCAAGAGCCAATGAGAAAGAGAGGAGGGGACCATCCCATCTCCTGCTAAATATTGTTTCTTGGAGGAGCCTCTAGAAAGTCTAGGTTTAGAAATGAAATAAAATAACCTTATTTTAATTAACCTTCATTTTTAGGAGGATTTTCTCTTAAAAAGCAAGCCTTTTGTTTCAATACTAGTAGAACCCAGGTTCTATGATCCGGTATGATAAAATACAAAATGTTGAGAACTGCTGATTTAGTGTCTGTACTTGTATGTCATTTACAATCAGAAGATTTGAATACCTGCTGGCAGAATTAGGAATATTATTCTCCCTTAGGCTTGTCTGGTTTTAAATTGGTACACCGCACCCTCCTTCAAATAGTGGGTGTCTTAAACTGCAACGTTTTGTGATGCAAGGACTAATATGCAAGTGTGCTGGTTTCTTTTTCTTTTTTGAAAAGTCATCTTCCACTCTTTTCAAAACAGTAAATAAAGGAAAGTATATTACAGTTGAGTGGAATACTCTGGCTTTTTAAAATTATTCCCCAGGTTGTCATATCCATCCTCAGTTGTGGAATGATGGATGATACTGTGCAAATTCCCTGAGTTATGTACTTGGGTTAAACATTGAGATGCAAGAACTTAATCATGGCATTTGTGTAATGACGTCACCATTCATAGATCATTATGTTAGCTTTATTATTTTGATGCAGGTAGTGCTACGGTCATTAAAAACTACTGATATTTTAGAAATAAGTGTTTGTATTAAATCTGCTGCTTATAATAAAAATTTTAAAATATATATTTATCTTGATTGAGGGCTGAATAATTTATTTTATTTTTCTTCCACTGTTTTAGGATATATGAAAGCATTTATTGCCTTAATAGTTATTATACCGGTAGTGTTCACTTTATTTATGCTGCAAAGGTAAGCTGATGATTTAAGTACGGTAGGCTTAATTGCTCAGAAGTTGACATTCGATGGATTACTGGCAGTATTCCTGGAAAAAAAATTAAGAAAATATTCTTAAGGATATAGTGCTCATGTTTATGTGTGCATAAGTAATTGATGGATTCTGATGGATGTAACTTTTTATAAGGAATGTTTTAAAATATTACAAGAAGTCAGTCTATGTTCTCTCCCATGATTCCAATGAATATGCAGAGACAGGCTTGGCTGTCTGCCACGACTAATTACATAGATAAAGCCACCCCTTGGCTAGGAGCCTAGAAAGCTATCTTCAAGAACCAAGATTAAATTTACGGAATGCTTTCTCAATGACTAGTAGAATGGACTGTTGTTTCCTGCAAAGATTCCCCTCCCGTCGCTTCACTTATAAACTCTTTGGGAGGGGCCACACCCTTAGCCAGCTGTCCTTACTTCCTTCTATGATGTCTTCTCCACAGCTGTTCCTTTCTCCTATCAATTCTACGCATACACACATCAGGGACAACCTCTCTCTGTTCCTCCTCACTGCTCCCTGACTCAGATGCCACCTGGTGGCCAACAGGCCTCTCAAGTTTCTGCTCTGACTCCAAACACCCTCCAGAGTCTTCTTCATTCTCCAGAGCAATCCCATAATGGTCTGAGCTGTCAGAGTCCACCAACAGCCCAGCCGGCCGCTGCTGGGCCACAACAGTCTAATATTTATACATTTATATTAAATTGCTATTTCATTATTTTACTTGTGAACATCTTTATTTAAGCATAAATGCTTGATTCCTGTAATGCACCAAACTAGGGAATGAGGCTGCACAAAGCCACAATGAGCAAGATAATGATGTAAAGTGCACAGACCTATGTAATGTATATTGGTTGGCTAAGGTTTTTTTTGTTTTGTAATCAAACGAGTGATGGAGACGTTACTTTATAAAACGATATTAAATTATTTCAGAGTTTGCACAAGCGCAGAACAGTACACTCAATTCAAATGCAAAAAGGTACTGAATCGGAACACACAGGTAGCACTTGTGCAACTTAAACTAATGTGTCTTTTCCTGGGATTGTGTTGCAGTTGCCACACAATGCTAGGAAGAGATACAGTTATTTCAAGGAGTTGCTGAGAGATATTTGAGTGTCCATATATGTATTACAAAAACATGTTTGCCTTTATATCCAAAGCAATGTATAGGTCAGTGATGGTGAACCTATGGCACGCGTGCCACAGGTGGCATGCGGAGCCATTTGTCAGGGCACGCGAGGCGCTGCCCTGTCAGCTGGCCAGCGCGCATGCGCGCGCTGGCCAGCTGAGTTCACCTTTTTAAAAACCATTTTTCACCCTCCCCAGGCTCCATATGAGCCTGGGGAGGGCGAAAAGAGCCTCCCCCGCCCCCCCAGAGGCCCTCCGGAGGCTTCAGGGACCATCTGGAGGCTTCCCTGATGCCTTCAGAGCGCTTAAAACGACCTTCCGAGCAAACCGGAAGTGACTTCCGGTTTGCTCGGAGGGTGGTTTTAAGCATTCGGAAGGCTTGAGGGAAGCCTCCGGACAGTCCCTGAAGCCTCCGGAGGGCCTCCGGGGGATGGAGGAGGCTCTTTTCGCCCTCCCCAGGCTCCTATAAAGCCTCTGGAGCCTGGGGAGGGCGAAAAAAGCATGTAAAAATGGGGGGAGCTCATTGTGCGCGCATGCACATTGGGGGGGGTCACGCATTGCATTATGGGTGCAGCACGCCCGCACACAACCCCCCTGCGCTCCCCCCACTTGTGGCACGCGAGCCAAAAAAGGTTCGCCATTGCTGGTATAGGTCGTCCTTGACTTATGACTTACAATTGAGCTCAAAACTTCCACTGTTAAGCAAGATAATTGTTAAGTGAATTTTGTTCCATTTTACAACCATTCTTGCCTCTGAGTGAATCACCATGTTAAGTTAATAACATGGCGGTTAAGTGAACCTGGCTTTCCCATTGATTTTGCTTGTCAGAAATTCACAAAAGGTGGATTACATGATACTGTAACCGGGATACTGCAACCATCATAAATATATGCCAATTGCTAAGCATCCCAATTTTGATCAGGTGACCGTGGGGATGCTCCCTCCCCCCTCCCCCCCAGCATTTGTAAGTGTGAAAAATGGTTATGTCACTTTTTTTCAATACTGTGGCAACTTTGAACAAATGGTTGTAAGTCCAGGACTATCTATGCAGTCCTAATTTATATTAGACTTTCCATGTGTTGCATCTCTCAGTATAGTGGGAAATTATATCACCAGTCGTTGGCTATCACATTTAAGGAAGGTTTTACAGCTCAGAAAAATATTGGTTTCAAGGCCACATGCAACTAAGGCTCCAGGTTGGCCACCCAAGTACATTATATAGCTTGATGGACCTTGTTTAATGTGCAAACTGATGCATCATTTTAAAATAATATTTTATGGCAGTGGAATAGCAATCAAAGACTCCAGGGCTATGTAGTATTGAGCATTTTGTTTTGTTCAATATTGATAAAAATTGGTGGACCAATTTCTCATCCTTTTGAGGAAAGAAAACCACGGAGACTGCATTGCTAGCCTCACAGTATGTTTTAACAAATTTAAAACATATTTTAGGACTCCCCTTCACAGAATATGAACAAAACAAGCCTCACCCATTAACATTACATTCCCATTTATTTTGATGTTTTGATTCCCTAGAACAGTTAAGTGTAGCCCTTGCATAGAGTAGGGTAGGGTAGGGTAGGGTAAAGTAGAATGGAATATGGAATAGAATAGAATAGAATAGAATAGAATAGAATAGCTTTATTGGCCAAGTGTGATTGGCCACACAAGGAATTTGTACCTGATAAATAAATTCTCAGTGTACATACTAACAACAAAGTATTATAAGATATCAATAGGAAAAGGTTATTGTAGTAATAGTACTAATAATAGTAAAGATGAAAAGAATGGTAATACAGCCCTACTACATGGGTAAATATCTTTACACATAAGGTTAAATATCTTAAGACACACATAAATTACACACACACACACACACAAATATCTTAAGACATACTGTTGCTTATCATGACTGATGATAAAAGTGGATAATTATTTTGTAGCTGAAATGTAAGTAACATTTGAATTGATTTTTAGGTTTTACAAAGATACAGGGTAATCTCACAATATTCCTGTATTCATGACAGTCCAAGCCCAAGACACAAATAGGTGATTCATGCCTATGCAGGCTGGTGTAAGTGATAAACTGATTTTCAGGAACTTGTCATGCTGATGAACTTTAGAAAAACCCTAGGTTTCCTACCCTATTTTGAAACCCACCAATTAAGCAAGATTCCATTGCAGAATACTGCTATGTTGCTATTTAATAATACTTAGTAATAAATAAAACTACTAATAAAGGTATGTACATACTTATACATCCATCATGTTATTTCTGTTTGGGATAAACAGTGTTATGCAAGGCATAGAAAAGAAAAGATTGTAAGCCAACAATATTAAGGCATGAAGTACAAGAAGGAAAAGGGAAACATGGTTAAAACTATAAATATCAAATAATTGAATGTAACTACAGTTGTTTAAGTGGGAAGAAAATTTTGTCAGCTCAGAAAAAGAAAAAGAAAGAAGATAAAGAAAGTATAGCTGATACAGATAGTACAAGTGAATCTGAAGAGGAGGAAGATGAAGAAGACTAGGTTGATGCTTTGAAATGTAAGCATATTATGTATCCTGCTAAACTGAAAGAGTATCATAATCTTACTCAGTAGAGATAACTGAGATAATTTAGTTTGTCCTGAAACACAAGCATATTCAGTGAGATGAAGAGCAACGAAGTATGAGATTTGTGTCCTGACATCAGAAGGCAAATGATGAGATTTATGTTCTGGTGTTAGACTTCACTATATAATGCAGGGGTGGCTGGGGAATTCTGGGAGTTGAAGTCCACAAGTCTTAAAGTTCCCAAGTTTGGACACCCCTGATATAATGGATCAATTTACCAGTCATTTAATAAAACACATTATCCTTTTGGGGTTATTATGGCTTGTTATGGACCCTACTGTAGCTTTCTGTTTGTTTTGTCAGGTGTTAGTTTTCGCTGATGTTGATAATTTAATATTTCTAGAATTTACTTATTATTAACTGTTACATTTTTTTACAAATGCTGTGCAAGAGAAAAATATCAGTATCTTAATATACAGACTATACTTATGGGGTCTGTCCATCTTTTGCCCCTTTTTCTGAGCCTTATGGTCTGCCATTTGCACAATAATTGTGTAATGAATGAAAATAAAATCCCATTGACCCTCCACTGTTTGGCCTCGCTTGGGCTATGCAGTATTATTTTCTATATTAGTGAACTTTACAGAAAGCACTCTGGTAGTTTTCAAAACAGCTGGAAATTTTGCAGTGGCTGTTACGTTGTAAGTTAATTGGAGTTTTCTGCAAGGCTCAACATGGGAACAAAGGCAGTAGGAGGGCTCAATTAGTTTGTGGTCCATTCATCATCTTTATAGCGGTGCTATTTCCCTATTGTTATTTTGCTTAAGCCAGAAGTTTTACTGGAGATGGAAGAGGCACACACTTGCAAAAAGGCAGCTGGTTGGAATTCTAGAAATAACATCCCTTGTTTTCCTGCTATTATTCCTTTCTTTAAAAATGCGTATCCTTTATAAAGAGTAAACCTGTTAATCAATAGATTGTTTGGGGAAATTGTGCCTATTTCCCCACTTGCTAATGAATGAATATATGCATGAAACGTTAAGATTTACTCATTTTGTGAGACAGTAAAGTCCCATAAAATTCTTAGTTCTCAATGACTGACTCATCAAGAGACGTAAAACTTGATTTAAATACAATTTGTACAGTCCAAATGAATATTCATCTGCTTCCATTCATTTCAATGGCAGATTATATCCCAAGTTACTTGACTGAGTATCCCTTAGATCACTGATGGCGAACCTTTTAGGCACCGAGTGTCCAAAATGCACATGAGCGCATGCCCAAACTGAAAGGTGCACATGCACATGGATGCAGAGATGCGTGGACATGCAAGGACACGCACAAACTCACACATGCATGTAGTTGTGCGAACGCAGGCATTCACAGACATGCGTGCATGTGCAACAGACTCGAAGACCAGCTGGCTGGTAAGAGGTGGGACATCCCAACATCAGCAGCATGGCAAGAGGTAAGATCTTTTTCTTTCGTTAGCTTCTGTTTTGTCATTTGCAGGGAAACAGAATCTCACGAAAGAAACACCATGGAGATCTGACCGGGGGGGGGGGATAGCATGCATGCCAGCAGAGAGGGCTCTGTGTGCCACCTCTGCATAGCGCATGTGCATAGATTCGCCATCACGGCCTTAGATTCTTCACCTCACAAATTGAATATATGAGACTGGCTGTATCCTGAAGAACAATATAAAAGGAAGAACATCTCACTAGCACTTTTTCTTCCCTCATTTTATTACAATATGTTAACATGCTCTGGAGCATTCAGGTGAAAAATACTTTTTAGAGGAGAGCGGGATTCCTTCCCAATCGCCATACTTTCTATGAATGCTGGTACCCTTTGTTTAGCAACACCTGGGTTTCCCCAGGATGCCAATTCCTGTATTATAGCGTCTACACTAGTCATCATAGCTATTCAGTTAGTGACACTAGCATTTTATTGCTCAGCAATGAAAGCTTAAGATTTGTGGCTCTGTGATAAAACACATACTTTCAGTGTGGAAGATCCCAACTTCAGCATATTCAGTTGGAAAAAGCACCTGTTTCTAACCCGGGAAAGATTGATTAGTATAGAAATAGTACTAGTCTAGACAAATAAATCAATGTGGTCATTAAGTAACTGACTCATAAGGCCACATATATAGGATCTGAGCTGAAATGTGTTTCCTAACATTCTGCTATGTTGTTTCTGCAGGTATATTTCAGAATATTGAAGAAAGGTGGTATTGAAGATGTAAGAAGAACTACTATGTTGCTACATAGGTTTTATTAACTGTTAAGCATCCATTTTATCCATTTAGTTTTCACTGAAAGTGCGGAATTGCAAAAAAAAGAATTTAGATTTTAATTAGTTATACTTGACTGGTTATTAGTTATTATTATGTTATCTACTGTGTCCATTTTGGAAGGGAGATCCCCTTGATATCTCCCCCCAAAAATGTCCTAGTCATCCAGCCACAATTGTTTTATATGCCTCATTTGATAAGATTAAATAGAAAGTGGACATCCTTTTGCAGTGCTATTGCTTTAGATTCCTCCCTACACTGATTATTTTGTTTTGGGAGAAGGGACCGTTGTCAGTGGGATGATCTTTTCTCCCCTCTTGTTGGAGATTGTGGAACCTTTTTATAAAACCTCGTCGTTTTGCTGTATGCATCAAAACTGAAGTCCATGAAAGAAAAGAATTGTGTGAAGGATGATTGGATCAACAGGTATATCATTCTCTGCACGAGAAACCACCTAAGTAAAAGCCTTGTGTAGGAACATGGCATAATCTTTCACAGGGCATCCATCTTATTCTTGAAAGATGAATCCTTCTCCAGAAAAGAATACAAAAATATATACTTGAAATATACACAATTTTATCTAATGTTCAAATCAAGATCAAAGATAAGGTAAAATATGAACAAAGAAAAAAAAAAACCAGTTCCCACATTGGTAGGTTTGTGGAATCTTACAGAACTTTATGCATACATGATTGGTCAACATTATTAGCATAATTCCTTCTCCCAACATATTCCACCTTTTGTTGCATTTTAACTCCATAGGGAACTACTAAAATCATCCTATGCTGTCAATTTCTCACAGCTGGTATTTCCTGTCAAATATTGTTAGGGAATTTAATTATTATAGTGTATATGGTAAAATCATTGCTAGGGCCACTATTATATGCAAGTACATTATTTTCAAGCACAATACTTCCCAGTTCATCATCAACGTTACCAAATGCCTCTTTGTCCATCTTTTTGAATAGCTCCTTTTCTTCCTTGAATCTCAAGCACACTTTTTTTCTTGTTTGGAGTTAAATTTGGAGTGTTGCTTTATCAAGCCCATTTGTTGTTACAGGCACTAGCTGATTGCAAATGTACATCAATTCTTCCCCCTCCGTCCTGTCTTTTAAAAGGGGCCAATCTCTATGGTAACCATATTACAGAAACAATCCTTTTGTTTGGTCTTCTCAAATCGTCCTTCAGAAAAAGGTCATTTGGCATCAGCATTTTCTGACTAAATCTTGAAATGTTAGTTGAACTCAAGCGATTCTTGCTCCTTGGCCCATCATTTGGATCATTAGATTCTTTTTCCATCTCTTTTACCATTCCAACGTACGTTATTCAAGAAGTTATAAAAACCGTGCAAGAATGTATCTTTCTCAGTTTCACAACTGCAATGGTTGGCAGGGTTTTGAAGATGAATTTTTTCTTCCAGGTCATACTTATTGAATATATTAAATTCACCCCCCCCCCCAATACTTTGTCTTATCTATTTGAACCTGCTCTTCTGTTCCATTCGTGCCAATATGAATTAGAAGCATTCTAAGGCAACTGATTAGGCATCTGAAATTGCTAAAAAAGATTCCCATTATACTGAAAAAATCAGTTTAATAAGACTAGCCAAAAAAAAAAAAAATCAAGAAAAGTCAGTCCAGCTTGAATTAATTCAGACATTGGGTTCTGATTATTCACTGGTTTCCATGCCTCCCATATTCTTCAATGGGTGAAATATTTTAGTTGCACTTTTAGATTTATAATGCCTGTTCTATATAATATTTTTACCCCAAAGCGCAAAATCTCCAACTGATTATTTCCTGAGTGCTTTCCTCCTTGTGATAATGGCTAAATCAGTTAAAGAACTATCTCCTCCTTCCACTGAAGTTAGAGAAATTATGGGGAGAATTACTGATGCCTACTACTGATGGGTACATTCCATTGATACAAAGTTTTGAGTTAGTGACATTCTGACTTCACTCCTCTTTGGCGAGGGGTTGAGTACAGCAAAAGACTAAGAGGATGTTCATTTAATTGGAATGCCTACTGAGATCTAAGGCAGCTGGGGCAAAGGATGGACCCTTTCTCTGCACAATGGCACTGGCTGAAGGGTGTATATAAGGTGGCCTTATTAAAGTGACAAGGCAATTTAATTCTTTTGTGCACAATGATTCTACTTCATTGATTTACAATGGGAAGGATATAATTTTGCTAGTGTTGGCAAAAAGCTCAAATGTCAGGCTTTTCAAATTGCCATACTTGCCTTGTTCAGGATGAATAATGAATAAGTCACCTTTTGTCTCCTGTTAAATATCCTTGAATAAATACAAAGAATATGGGAGACATAAATGATTGCCTGATTTTATGTTTAAAATAAAGATCAACATTGTGATAAATGGTTGAAAATGTTCCAGGTGAAGTAATATGACTCTGCTGATAACTATATTATCTATTATGGAAATGATCAGGTGTAGAGTGCAGGACAGTTTTATATGCCAAATTTCTCTAATGAGGAGAAAAGTCAATTTAGAACTACATGGAATTAGAACACTGAAGTTCTAAAATCCTTTTGATAGATTCCTGTGTTTAAATCTACAGTATATTTCTTGGTTCCTAATTATGCTTTGTAAGACACTGGGTAATTTCATTAAATTTCAATTGTGTCTGAATATTTGATGTAATGTATTCAAAGGAAAAAGTAGAGTTACTGAATAATGGAAAAAAATATGATTTCAGGCTCAGTTCCAGATCTGCTGATTTTTGCATAGAAATGCATGCTATTGAATTTTCATTCATGCAGTTGCCTATTCCGTGTCTCAGCAGGACTTAACAGGATAACAACAGAAAGGAAAAGCTATTCAAACAGATAGTGTCCTCTAATCTGCATTTTTTCTTCCATTGAAGGGACAGAAATTCAACATTAACACATGGAGATTTATGCAGAGCATACTTTGTGCACCATTGTCGCATAACTTCCTGATCAGTTGAAACAGCTAACTAAAGCTTTTGTATTTGTACTGTATTTGTCCAAGAATGTGCAAAAAAGCTACCTTCTCCCTGTCATTTAAAATGTCATTGTTCATGTTAAAAGTGGTTAAAAAGCTAATATTTTATGAACCTGATTATGAAAGCCACTTGTTATTCCCTTTAGGAATATTAACAACAAAAATAGCTTAGATTGAGCAAATCAGATCTGGATTTAATCAGACTTAGCACAGACCCACTGAAATGTGGGACTTTGTTTGTGTATTGGATTTATAAGTTTGCCAACTCCATTATAACTGGACAGTACACAATATAATTTCATTACAATATAATACAAATAAAATGATAATCAAAGCAAAATAAAAATGCAGTTATGCAGAAAATTATTTCCAACAAACCCATACAGAGGCTCCATCACCCATACAAATCCATACAGAGGCTCCATCCGGTCTAATCCAAGGAATGGAATCAGGTTTTAAAAAATTGCTTAAACAAGGCAGCGTGAGAGCCATATAAGACTCTGGGAGATTTTTCCAGAGGGCATATGCTTTGTCAAAGGTGGCCTACTTCCTGGGTTCCATCAAATGGCACTATTTAGAACCTGGTATGTGCCAACTCTGCTGGATCATGCAGTAGACATAGGAAATATATGTCCTTCAGATGACCAAGCCTTTGACCTCCTGCAGCTTGACTCAATTTGAAAACTTTTATTAGTCAATCTGGAGTATTTTGGGGTTTCATTTATACATTGCTGTGAAATATGATTCAGAAAATGAACAAGTTAAAAGCTGTATTTAAATAGATGCAAATTTGAGATGTAGTAGGTGTGTAACAATTTGAATTTCAAAAGGCAGAACATAATAAGCATTCCTATCATTTACTCTCTCCCTCTCATACACACACGTCTATTTCTATTTTGTCTGTCTATTTCTATCCATCCATCTACAGATAGTCTTGCGTTACAACCACAATTGAGCCCAACGTTTATCTTGTTAAGTGAAACATTTGTTAAGTGAGTTTGTCCCATTTTTACGACTAAGTGCCATATTTGTTAAGTGAATCACTGCAGTTGTTAAATTAGTAACCTGGTTGTTAAGTGAATCTAGCTTCCCCGTTGACTTTGCTGGTCAGAAGGTCACAAAAGGTGATGACATGACCATGGGACACTCCAACGGTCATAAATGTGAATCAGTTGTCAAACATCAAAATGTAAATCATGTGACCATGGGGATGCTGCAATGGTCATAAGTGAAAAAATGGTCATAAATCACTTTTTCAGTGCCATTGTAACTTTGAACGGTCACTAAATAAACTGTTGTAAGTTGAGGACTACCTGTATAATCTATCATCTATCTATCTATCTTCTTTTGGGGTGAAGAGCATTATACAAAATCAAGAAAAATAGTAAGACATTTTGAATGTCCAGAATCTCCAGAAGTTGTGAATGCCCCAACACTGGAAGTCTTTAAGAAGATGTTGGATAGCCATTTGTCTGAAATGGTATAGGGTTTCCTGCCTAGGCAGGGGGTTGGACTAGAAGACCTCCAAGGTCCCTTCCAACTCTACTATTGTATTATTGTATTATTGAATGAAAAAAGACAGCAAATAAGGAAGAAGAACGAATATGAATCTATTTTACACTAACACAATCCAGTGTACTTCTCTATATTTTCCCTCTTTGTCTCTTGTTCTTTAAACTTCTCGTTTCATTCTTCATCTCTCTTTTACAGTTTCAGTTCCAGCATCAATTATTTTCTTACTCTTCTTACCCTTCTTCCTGACCCATGTGCTTTCCCCTCATTCGTTTGTTTTGCAATTGAGTTTTCATTAATTCTCTTCTATGACCAAATCGTCTTAGTATATTTCTTCACTATTGGTCATATGCTCTAGTATTAAGTCTCCCTTAATTCATCACCATTCATTCTTGAACCTATCCTTGCTCTACAGCATACAGTACATTGCTTTTGTAAGCCATACCAAATTCTTACTTACATATAAAAAACTTTGCAGAAGAATGTTATTATTTGCAACCATTTTTACTTCTTGGGAGAAATGTTTATCCTTAGCAAGTAACTCCTTACACGCGATTGATTCCTTAAAATGTCTATCCATTTTCCTGTGTTTACTAAACATTCTACCAATGTACATAAATCCATCTATTTTCTTTAGATAATAACCATTTATTTATAACCAGAAACCTTTCGTTTAGTTTTCCTTGCTAAATAGAACTACTTTGGTCTACAATAATTTTCATATTTTTCTCTTCGTTGCATTATAGAATTAAACTAACATTTACTGGAAATTATTTGCATTCTCAGTGAATATTCAGTATGTTCACATAGCTGACATGACAAAATGATCAGTGAAAGGAATAAGGGAATATCTCTGAAGACATTTTAGACAACGATTGAAAAATCCTTGTCCGGACACACCTTAGTTCACATGGGGTAAAGGTAATAGAATCCCTGCAGATTTTACTCTGCTAGTTGCTGCAAATGGCGCTCATCTCTGTGTCAAGGCCACTGAACCAGCGCTGTCCAAAGACATTTCCACAGTCATGGCCAGTATGACATCATGGTACACATGGTAGAGAAGCAAATAACTGAAAAAGACTTGGATGAAAGATATGTCTTGAAGAAGTGAAGAGATTTTAAGATCTTTCAGTAGTTAACCATAATTTTGAACTGAACCTGAAAATGGGCTGGCCATCAGGGCAGCTGTTCTACATAGTAATGAAATCAAATCCATTAGTTTGTCTCACTGTGACTTGGAAATTCTATAATTTGAGTGTTACACAAGTCTTCAAAGGCAACACAGTACAACTTCCTTCTCAGACTGTTGCATTCCAGATATGTTGGACATATTCCCATTGTCTCCATAACATATTGGTTAAGGAATTTGGGCACGTCTGAATTTAGGCATCACATAGGGACGCAGTGGCTTAATGGCTAAGACACTGAGCTTGTCGATCAGAAAGGCCGGCAGTTTGGCGGTTCGAATCCATAGTGCCGCGTAATGGGGTGAGCTCATTATTTGTCCCAGCTTCTGCCAATCTAGCAGTTCGAAAGCATGTAAAAATGCAAGTAGAAAAATAGGAACCATCTTTGGTGGGAAGGTAATAGCATTCCATGCACCTTCGGCGTTTAGTCATGCCAGCCACATGACCACGGAGATGTTTTAGGACAGAGCTGGCTCTTCGGCTTTGAAACAGAGATGAGCACCGCCCCTTAGAGTCAGGAACGACTAGCACGTATGTGCGAGGGGAACTTTACCTTTAACACATCTGAAGGACTCTAGATTGAACAAGAATTCACTATAGTTATTCCATCATGAGGTTATTACATTAACTTGCACAATGAGCTTTCCAGTTTGTTGTCAGGCCTGCAGTCATCTTTTCTTTTGGATCTTTGTCCTGCCACACTTTCTATTATTCTACTATCTATTTTCTATTGTGGGAAAATGGGAGGAGGAACTGTACGAAGTTAGATGATATGTAGCCGTAACAAAATTCTTTCTAGAAAGCCAAGGTCATCCTTTGTCTTTGCACCTCTGCACCTGGCTAGAACCGGATAGGTGGAACTGCAAGCATGGCAGTGGAAGATTGGACCATGTGATGGACTTGTGGGTCTGGGGGCAAGATCTTGAACTTTCAACTGGGTTGGGAAAACCGGGAAGCTTTCAGATTCGGGTTTTCTCAGATGTGCCAACATGGCTCTCTTAATAAATTGGAACTTTGAAGAATGTTTTGCCTATGACTCTGATTTAGTTTTGGATGGTATTTGAAACCCATTTGTTACAAAAATGGTGAGCTGTTATTTTGGAAAGATGTGGGGAGGATTATGTGTTCCTCCCTCCCTCCTATTTTTCTATGTTGAACTTTTACACTTTTTGAGCGTACTAAGGATTATGGAAATTGAAGTCTAACTCATTTCCATTGCATTACAGTTATCCATTCAAACAGGCATTTTGGTTTGCTTACTATTGTTCATGAGAAACTAACATAACAATGGTTTTTTATGTTGGACTTGACATAAATTAGATTTTTAAATGTTTTAAATATAACGGAGTATATTTATGAATATTTAAAGTAGGAATTCATTCAATATATTTAAAAGGTGGTTGTAAATTAGCTACACAAGTAGGAATCTTATTATATGGAAAGCTAAACACCAACATAACATCATGTTTTAGTTAAAAGTAAGTAATTGCATAAGACTTCTAATCCCCTTCCCAAAATGATGCCACAGAAACTTCTCTAATTCACCTACATTCATTTTATTTCGTTTAGATTTTTTTTTATATTAAATGAAAAACTAACATGTTGCAAAATATCATACCAATCTCAATTACAACAAACATTGCTTGCCAGTGCCATGTCTTCATAGATATAAAATATTTATTTTATTAATAGATATAAAAATGAGGGGGTTGGGGGAGAATGAAGTTGAGAAATTGTAAGTTTGCCTATTTTGACAAGAAAAAAAGACATGCTTTCATGAGAGTCATGAAGTAGTTGCATGCATTTTTAAGTGTACTTTATTCATTTATTTATCTCCCCTATATTATTTCTACAAATAACTCAAGGCGGCAAACATACCCAACCCATCATCCTTCTATATACAGTCTGTCTAGACTTCCTCTTCAGATGGGTGCTGCACAGTAAGGGCTTCTTTTTTCTCTTACCAATGATCTGCTTATTTCACTGCCAATGCCGCTCCCTGGTTTTGAATGGGAGCACTGAGGAATGACCCAAGACAACTTTTGCATGATTGTGGAGTCCAATGGAAAGGGTGGGGTCTTGGAGATTCCAATTCCCGCTGGAAGTGATGGCGGTCACTGGCCATATGCATCTTCCTGTCTAGCAGCTTCGTTCTAAACATGCTTGAGTATTAACTTTCACTTTTTGAATTTATTGGTTTTTTTTGCTTTTTTGCTTTTAAAATTGATTAGCAGTTGAATGCTGATTTATTTCAACCTTATTTGCTTTTCCTCTTTTTTCCTTTTGATACATGTTGTTTTGGATAACCTCTGTTCCTTCCATATGGAAGCACACATTATCAGGTAGGGGCTTCTTAGAAGCTTCTCTGTCTCTTTCTTTAGGGGGAAAAAAGGACAGTTAGAGCAGCCTTCCTTGGGAATTGGAGGATTATGTAATTGCTGTGCTCTCATTTAGGAAGTCTGAGAAGATGACAAAGATCAGGTTTCAGATGTAAGACTGTTGTGCCCCTAGACTATCGTAATACTACGATATGTGGCAGGCCAAAGATCCTAAAAGGAACAGAATTACAGGCCTGACAGCTATATTATTACAGAAAAAGCAATAAAATAACAGAGGTGTTCATAATTTGCCAAGTTCTGCTCTAATCTGCAAAAAGTGGAACAACACTTTGCTTTATTTAGAAATATGAACTGGATATTAATCAGAAAGTATTTTAACTGAGTCTGCGTGCCTGGAAGAATTAGTTAAATGTGGGGATATAAAGTGGAGATTCATGCAGTGACGTGCAGTCAGGTGAGGCAAGTGAGGCACAGCCTCACCGTTCTCATCATGAAAAGAAAAAAAATGTAAAAGGAAAAAGCTGAGCTAGTTGCTGTCTCACCGTGGATGACTCTGCTTAACTGTTAAAAAAAGCCTCTAAAAAAGCGCCCTCTACTAGGGGGCAGGAGAACTGCATGCCTCCTCTAGTCTGACTTTAGGCGTTTTATGATCACTCAAGCAGAGTTAAGCAAGGGTTAAAAGCCTAAAAATTCCTGACATAGTTTAGGCAGCAGTTCTCCTGCCTCATAGTAGAGGGCGTTCATTTGGGCGGGGCTTCTTCAGAGGACCAGCGGCAAGAGCAGAGTTGAAGTCCTCTCTGAAGCAGCTGGAAAAGGTACGTGTGGGTCGGAGGGAGGAGGAGGAATTCAAACTTCATCCTCCTGGTGCTGTGTGGGGCTTTGGGCAAAGGCTGGAGGGAAGGACCCTGGCTCGCTTGTGCTCTCCCTCCCCAAGTATAGTTTGATCGCAAGCAGAGCCACGTTGTGGGGCTGGGGGAAGGTGTGTGTGCTACAGCATGGCTCTTTGCCTGGCTTCCTGCCTCCTCCTGTGGTCTCCTCACTGGTGCTCTCCCTCCCCAAGTGTAGTGACTTCCTCCCCAGGCCCCCATTCATTTCTCTCTCTCTCACACACACAGAGCTGGATAAAACTATATAAAAATCCAGCCCAGCTTCACTGATTACAACTCTGAAAAGGCAACATGGCTCTGCCTGCAATCAAACTACACTTGGGGAGGGAGAGCACAAGCGAACACTGAGGAGACCACAGGAGGGGGCAGGAAGCCAGGCAAAGAGCCATGCTGTAGCACACACACTTTCCCCCAGCCTCTTTTTTTGGATAGGCTCCCCTCTGGCTTCTCTGCCTCTCCTCTCACCCCAGTCTGCCAGCAGAAGGTGAGTGGGTGGGCTTTATTGCATTCCAGGCATTTCCCACCCAGACAGCAGGCTGCATTTGCAATGGTGGAGGTGTTTGGGGAAGGCAGCAGGGGAATGGAGGGGATGGTAGAGGAGCTGCTTTCAAGCCACTGGAAAAGATATCCAATCCAACTTGTGTGTGTGTGTGTGTGTGTGTGTGTGTGTGTGTGTGTTTGTTTGTTTGTTAGAGAATGAGTGAGAGAGGGAAGGGGGTAGGAGAGATAGTCCAATCCAACTTCTCTTTGTGTGGGTGTGTGTGGGTGTTTGAGAGAGGGGGAGGAAGGGAGAGAGGGAGGAAGGAGGGGAAGGGAGAAGAAAAAGAAGGAGAAAAACAAATGCTGTCGCTTTAAATCGGAACTGAGCCTGCCTGGTTGTGGAATTCTGGAAGTTGAAGTCCACAAGTCTAAAAATATTTAAAACCCACCACTGTGTCAGTGCCTCACCAGCCATAAACCTCACCGCACGTCACTGGATTCATGTCTACTATACCTAGATTTGACAGTGAAGGAGAATGCAAACTGCTGTTTCAATGGCATTCGTCCACATACAGACTTTTTTTTAAAAAAAATCCTTCTGTGGCAGTTATAGGAAGGCCATTAACATGGGCTAAATTTGATTTACCTTTGAATTTAGGAATAGTGAAAGATTTAGGTATCAATTTTATAAAAAATCTATTTGTAAATGTTTCTCAACACACAGGCCTGTTTTGGATACTATGCCACATTATGTTTAAGAAAGTAGAAATAAATTTTGCTTGGTTTCTTAGTGCCAGAATGAACAGGAAAAAAAGTAAGAACTTCCTGCTTTTTAACATACAATTCACAACAATGCATGAAGACGGCAAGCTTAATGCATTATTTCAGTTACTGATAGAGACAAAGGTTTAGTATTCTGTTCCCTGTAATATTTGCTTGTGCTTTCTGAGATGAGAAATATTGCATCTTTCATCAAGGTAATGTATCTTTTCAAAAAACTGTCAGAATCATTTTGATTGAATGACTGGAGAAATCAATAGTAGAATTGTATTAAAGAAAACGCTGCTTTGCTCACTTTTAAATGTCTCCAGTTCAATAACAGTGGACTTTATAAAGGGGGAAAATCCTTTTTAATGTTTTGATATATAATGCACATAGCATCATAGAAGAAAGTATGGGAAGTATGCCTCTTCTTTTGTATTTTTTCAAAAGTCTTGCACTGGCTTTCATTTTTGCTTCTTTTGAATACTTTGGTTCAGACAGAGGGCAAGAGAGATTATTTTTTCAGTAGCAGACTAAATTCTATAGCATGCCTTAAATGAAAATTGGAACCTATTCATATGTTGTTATCAATAAGTAGAGTTGCCTCCTTATATTTCTTTATAACAGGATAGGCAAATACACAAGGAAATACTGAGCCCAATAAAATTATTGGTGCTGCTTTTCTCATTCTTAAATAATAAATTACTATGCACAAGAAACTATGGGTGAACAGATTCTTCTAACTTTAGAAATGTTAGGGTCTCAGGAAAGAAGGAGATCAATACTATATAAGTAGAAAATAGTCTAAAGAAAACACACACAAACACCAGTTTTGGTCACCACGATATAAAAAACATGTCGAAACTCTAGAAAGAGTGTAGAGTTTAGAGAAGAGCAACAAAGATGATTAGGAGACTGGAAGTTAAAGACATGAAGAAAAGTTGCATATCTGGTTTAATGAAAAGAAGAACATGATAGCAGTATTGTCATATTTGAGGAGCTGCCACAAACTAGCTGTTCACCAAAGCACCTGAAGATAGGACAAGAAACAATGGATAGAAACTAATCAAGAAGAGAATTAACCTAGAAATAAAGAGAAATTTCCTGACAGTTAGAACAATTAATCAATGGTACAGCTTGCCTTTAAAAGTTGCTCCATCACTGAACATTTTAAAGAGAAGAATGCATGATCATTTATCTGAAATTATGCAACATCTCCTACTGGAACAAGGGATTGGATTAGAAGACCTTCCAAATCTGTTATTGTTATATCACTGTTAGTTGCTTCAAGGTTTTCTTGCATAACAATTTTCCAAAACATTAAGGGCAAAATGATCAAGTGGAATTACTTTGGATCTGTGACTAATATGTGCTGCACTATTTCTCAGTGGAGAACGTTTTTTCCTAAACTTGGCTGAGGAAGTTGAGGAGATGTAACTCTTTTTCTTTTCTTCTGTTCACTTGTGTCCAATTCTCTAAGACTGCTTCAGTTTTCTTGGCACGGTTTTTGAAGTGTGGTTTGCCATTCTTCATTTCTAGTGCTTTCATTTCTAAGAAAGTGACTGGCCGAAGATCACCCACCTGGTTTTGTGCCTAAGGCAGAACTAGAACTCAGTCTCCTGGTTTCTAGCCTGATGTTTAATGTCATGTAAGATGTCATTGTAACTTGTCCTGAATGTTTATGCTGATTAATAGGTGTTCTTCATACTGAACATTCATGAGGACACATAGCTTCTAGTATCCAAATTGGTGAAATAAAGAAAAACTTTTCATAAAATGGTGATAATCGCCTCCCAGTCAAAATGTATAGGGCCAGATTAAACTTCCTGCTCTCCAATTGTCATATATATGTTAACTCTTAGAATTCCAATTCAGTTTGTGCAAATATCAGGATGAGAATTGTGGAATTCGATCAACATATCTGGTAAGCATCAGGTTGGTGATAACTGAACTAAATGAATAATAGTCGAGCTCACAGTAAACACCGTATGTTGTATATTCAAATAGCTTAATTAATGAACAATCATTTCATATCCAGAGTTTAGCACAGGTAATCTTTAACTCATCACCATTTGTTTAACAGTAGACTGGAATTACAATAGCCGCAGAAAGCGTGTTTAGATTTCCAGCCATAAAGTACTTCTGACCATCACAAAATGTTGCATCACCACCCCCTTGATTGCATGATCGCAATCTAGGTATTTGACAACCTGTTAGCACTTACGTACAACAGTTGCCAAGTGGCATGAGATAATGTATGTAATCACCATTTGCAATCTCAGTGGGAAAGCTGGCAGGAAACACTGTAAGCTGCTATTGCCTGCCAAGAGGAGTCCCCTTATCACTGGGGATTGGCTGAAAGAGTTGATGCTGAGAGAAGTTGAACTCCTTTGGTGGGAAGCAGAAGATTTGAATAGTTCAGCTCCTGCACCCTGCCAAAAGAGTTTGAGCTTCCTCCCATGCATGGAGGGAGCTGAAATCCTTTCCTAGGCAGCTCTTTCAGCCAGCCTCCAGACTGAGGGGAGCTGAAATCCAAGCAAAGAATAGAGCTTGGTAAGGTAAGAAGTGCAGGGTGCCTTGAGCAGGTGAGAGAGGCTTTGGGGAGCCTAGTACAGGCTTCATGCGAGTGACTCTTTGTTCACTGGTTTAACATCCTGCTTGTATTTCAGCAGACAGGATTTTCTGTTTCTGAGTGGAGAGGTGTCATGGTAAAGAAAGAAGTGCAGAGTGCCACAGGCAGGTCTGTGGATCTGGAAAACCCAGTGCAGTCTGTGTGTGACTGTATCCACGGACCGATAATCTTGTTTGAATTTCATCAAGAAGGATTTTTAATTTTGGAGTGGAGCATTACACAATCTCTGCCACCGCCCTGAGACACCCCACACACCTTACCTGGGACTCCATCTGCTTAACAGCCCATGAAATCACTCATCAACCACAACTGGGAGTGCTGCGATTGTGGTAGATGAGGGAAGCTGTCACATGGGCATCACTCTTAAAGATCAATTCGTTCAATGACTAAGTGTCAGGCCTAAGCTCAGAAACAATTCAGTGAAATCCAGTTGAGTTCAACCCTTTATTGCTTTACACCTAATGGATAGAATCTTGCCAAACTAAAGCCACTGGTGGGATTCAGCCAGTTCACACCACTTTGGGAGAACCAGTTGTTAACTTTCTGAGCAGTTTATGAACTGGTTGTTAGAAGAAATCATTAGGGCATTGTTAAAATTATTTGAATCCCACCACTGACTAAAGCTATAACTTAGCATACTAGATTCATCCTGAGAGATTCTAAGACTGGCTATCCTGAACCTCCTCCAGTGGTGGGTTTCAAATCCCATTCCAACCGGTATGGTTGGAACAGGCCCGGGGGTGTCCTCATGGACGCACACAGCGCGTGCATGCATCTTAGCGCCTCCGCGATGCTCCAGCTGTTCCACAGAGCATCTCGCAGGCGCTGTATGCGCCATGCACATGCACGGAAGCGCAGAAGCCTTAAAACACAGGTAAAGAGCTCGGGCGGGCGGGCGGGTCCTCTGGAGCACCGTACCGGAACGGTATCCAGTGTTCCAGGCTGACTCCGGTATGCCCATACCGGGGCGTGCCACCTGCAACCCACCACTGACCTCCTCCCTGCCTTCCTCATTCAGTTTGGAACTGCAGACTTTTTCTATTGAAAAATTATCTGTTACCAAAACTCTCCCTCACTGCTTCTCCAGGTGCATATTCCATTACATCAAGATTCTTATCCCAATTATTTTTGTAAGTCAAGAACTATATGTAAAGCACTGTCTTTCAGTCCAATGTCAATTTCAGTTCAAAGTGTTAATCTTTAAAGCCCAAACCATAAAAAATATATAATTTCTGGAGTTTTATTTTCAAAAGATTATCCAATAATCCATTAAGATGGACAATTAATGGCAGGCTGATTCACTACTCTAGGTGAAGTTGTTTAAATACCTAGGCATTCACATTCAATTCTCCACATGCTAGAGCCATCAAATAAGAGAGTTAGCCATGGAAGTTCAGAAAGTATCTCTAGCAAATATAAAACTATTCAGTACCTTCAAAGTTCTTGTTATGCTACTATGTAGATCTCAGTTGCACATTAACAGAAAATTTTCTGTCCTTGAACAAATATAAACAATGTTCTTAAAATCAAATGCACATATCCCATAATTAACTTCTAATACCATTAGCAGATAATAATTAGATTGCAGATCATGCAAGGTCCAGGCAAGATTATGTTGCCTAAGATTTGGGGTGAAACAAAATTTCTGGATAATCTCACTGGTGCATTTCATTCTACATGATGTACATAAATCTGCACTGATGATGTTGCCTATGGTAATGAAATGTCTGCAAGAAAACAACCAAACTCAGAAAGCACCAAGGACATCACAATACATAAATCTGTACTGGAGAAAAAAAATCAGTTAAGATCTGAGTCAACGTGGACTGTTAACACCAGCTCTACTTATTTTAGGCCTAGAAAAAACCATGATAGAACTTAAGCAGAGAGTATGAGACTTAGACATTCAAGTGGAGAAAGCTAAACTTTCCCATTTTTAATATAGATGAATTGCTCTCTCCTTGGACACTTGCCAATTACTTGTATAATAGTTTATACATCCTCACATACAAGGGTCTTCCCTAGCTCATATGGATGCTCTTTTTACTAGAATGACAGCTGTTCAATATGACTACTTTCCATATGAAGATCAAGTATGCATTTGTTTGAATATAGGATTAGAGTCTTGTTTTGCAAATGTTTCTAAAATCCCCACTATACAGTACTTGCACAAATGACCAAATCTATTACATTCACTCTTAATCTGATAAACTCCATTCATGATAGGAAGATTGAGATATTCTTATTAAATGATCAATACGCAGCTGTTGTGAAGGCCAAAATGGATTTGAATGGCCCAAACAGTGCCACCACCTGGGGTGGGTGTTGGAGGTGTAAAAATGGGATGTGTCCAGCCTCTGACATCTCACCCACCCACTGTCATCCCCCCCCCAAATGGCTGAAACACTGCCACCATTGAACAGCCTGTGGTACCAGCAGTAATGGTGGGGTGTGGGTGTGGGTGAGAGAGAGAAAATGGAAAGCCCCCCAGCTGCTGCCATTCTGCTCTGTCCATCTGCTGAGTCGCCTGCCCACCCATCTGACTCTCCCTCTGGGTGCCCATAGTGAGTTGTCCCATGGTGAATTGGCTGTGTTGAATTGAGCTGCTCTGAGCTGGCAATGCTGAGTTGTCCCATTCTGCATCCTAGTGAAGTCAGCTGGATCATTCCATGTCAAGTGGTCTGGGGCTCACAGCTTGATCATACAGATTTTGATGAAATTTGATGGGAACCTGCACACACGTCCCCAATGAGCATTGGTAAAGTGTTAGGTTTGCCGATGCAATGCTTGCAGAGATATAGTCATTTGTTTGACCCCATATCACAGCCTTCGACAGTATGATTCTGGGATTTCAGCAACTTTGAGACATAATATCTCCGGCAATATTTTGTTGAGAGAAACAAAACATGGCTATCTTGTACAACTTGTTGTGCCCTATTAAACAAAATAATAAAAACATTATCATGAGCGATCTCCATCTAAATAATTTGGAGCAAAGTTGGCAGAAAATGACTGTGACTTGAAAAAAGGTTAAAGTTTGGCTTTTTATATCTCTGAAAGGAAAGGTATGAGAAATGTGAAACTTTGTGTGTAATAACTTAGCAACACGAGGTTTTTGAATATAAAATTTCATTCTTCTACTGCTTTCCAATAGCTCACAAATTAAGTGTAAAGTTTGTTCTGTTCCAAGCCTCTACAATATATACGGACGCAGACTTGGCTGTCTGCCACAAATAAGGAGGGAGATAAGCAACCCCTTGGCTGGGGTTGCTTATCTCTATGAAACAAGGCTTAAACTCACGAAATTCTCCCAATCTTTCTCTACGGCTGGATCCCCTTCCATTGCCCCACCTGTTCCTATTTCCTTCTGTGACCCTTTTTCCAAAGCTGCTCCCTCCTCCTCGCAGCCCTACGCATATATAGGTCAGGGACAGCCTCCCTCTGTTCTTTCTCACTGCTCCCTGACTCAGCCACCACCTGGTGGCCAACAGGCCTCTCTAGTCCCTGCTGTGACTCCGAACACCCCGCAGAGTCTTCCTCAGCCTCCAGGGCAGTCCCATAGTGTTCATCGCTGTCAGATTCCACCAACAGCTCAGCCGGCCACTGTTGGGCCACAACAAAGTTGATGGTTTTTGTAAAAATGCCAAAAATAGGGTATTTTCAGCCCGCTTTAAAAAAAAAAAGACCTTCTGGAAACACTGTTAAATCATTCTCATTAGAAAGAGCATGTTGGTCCATGGTGACATTGTCACTACCAGTTCAGGCACTTGACCTAGCAACCCCCTAGCTACAGGGGGCATCCAAATAACTGTGCAATAACAATACCATGTGGGTTTCTTGGTTCAGGATCCCAAGCATGTAGTTTGGTTTCTTCCTTGAGGTTCCAAAGCCTTGTGTGGGTATCTGTCCGGTTCCCAAGCCGACAATTGGGCAGCTTATCCTCGGTTCCCAGTCTAAAGTGGGTATCTTATATGGTTCCCAAGCCAAAGTCCGTACTGTCCGTATGAACTGCCAAATTCCAATGATCGCTTATTTAGTATTGAATTTACCTGCCACGTTCTTTAGTGTTGCTTCTGAGAATTGATACTGTCGACCTAACTGAAGGTGATTGAAGCACACAAATAAGTTGTGGTTTTGGAACCCAAAAAACATCTTGGCCAATAAAATGAATGAGTAGGGCCTCGCGGATGCATAAATATTACCAATGCATCATTTTGTTCGATTGAAATTTCCACGATGTTGCCTACCCACCAATTATTGTCATAAATGCAGGCAACATAATACCTGGGAAATATGTTGGCCAATTTTAAATTCGGATCAACGGTATTGAACATTTTGGCCACAAAGTTAATTGTGTCATTTGAAACATTTGAAATTGAATTTGAATCAACTGGCACAAACTGGTGATGATCTCTTGTGCCAGATATTGTGCTGCTAACTTTCCATCTTTCTTCTTGCAGCATCCTGCTTTCTTCGATTTCTTCCTTTGGAACGTATATATTTTTAATTCCATGAATGTTTCTGTCACAAAAGTTGAACAGATCTGTCGGTGTCACTATTTGGTCAGTTGATGGTCACTGGCGGCTGGCTCGAGTAGCCAAACGTTTAGTCGTGCCGCTAACTCTGTTGCAAGGTGATTTGGTGCAACAAAATCACATGGTGAAACATTTACTATTAACAAATTGTTTCCCTTATCAAATCCCAATTTGGGATTTCTACGTAGCAGGAGTTAATGTAATGTGAAGAGGATACAGATCAGCTTAATTTTAGGTGTTATGTTTAGAAACATCTATAATAAAAGTAAGTTGGCAATTCTGTGCCTTGTATTTCTTTAACAACTGAATAAAGTTGGATCAAGCACTGTTTCAATTTGGTGACAGGTTTTAAATCTTAAGAAATGATTTCACCAGACCAAAAATATTCACACCTGGCTTTATAGTATTTGTTAAAATCTAATTTGTTTGGGAATCGACATGGTGATTTTCAGAGATTCCTCCGCAAGTCAAATTAGCCATTTCACTCCTGGTAAATTTACTGCTCCAAGGAGTTTTTCCTGTTACAACCTCTAGTCTTTAAAGCTGAAGTGACTTTTACTTAAATCAGTCCTTCTAAAGGACTGGAAAATTGGTTGCGTGAAGGGCTTCCCTCTGTTCCTAGTTGACAGTTGGAGACAGTTGGACACTCTCCCCCTTTTTTTTCATGTTTTTTATTTGGACCTCCCTTCTATGCTCCTCCCTCAGGAATTCAACTGACATGAGGGTCAAGGGCAGAGTTTCTCTACCTCAGCAACTTTAGGATGCATAGACTTCAACTTCCAGAATTCCCCAAACCATCCCTCTTACCAGTTATTATGCCTCACCTCTGCCACACCGGTTGCAATTACCTCATCCCAAACAGGGCCCTTTCTCCCTTCTTCCAGTTAGCCATCCTGTCTGCTTCTAATCCCTCTTCAACTTCAGAGGCAACATTTGGCTCTCCTTGCTCCTGTCTTTTAGGCTGGCAGCCAATGTAGTCTGACAGGACTTCTTGTTTGTGACAGACGGTTGTTCACTCACTACAATTTTAAGAAGAAAACATACCTCAGGTTAGGGGGAAAGAAAGTAGACATGATTTTAAAAAGCCAGAACTTAGCATCTTCTTTACTAAATAGAAGCACAACAATAGAAGCACTTAAGAGAAAAGAAATAGGTTTAATTAATGCTTAAGAGAAAGTTTGATGCTTTTAGTATGATCTATAATTTTAATAGAGGCCCACTGTTTGAGATACGTAAATAATTGTTCACTTCATAACAACAAAAGTATCTGAGAATGCCTCCTTAGGGAGCTCAAACACTGTGGTGCTCCTAAGGAATCCTTTTTTGTAAAAAGAATTTATTAATTGATGGGGTCTGTTTGAATTGTGGCAATATTTGATATATAGTTTCACATATATTTTGCCACCAATTATGACATTATAGGTGTTGAAATTGTTTATGAAAAGTTGAAAGCCAGTGAAGTGATTGGCTAACATGGTGGATTTAGTAGTTTAGGTTCTATCCAAGATTAGCTGTAGAATCTTACTGGATGATTTTGGACAGTTCCTTTTCCCACACGGTATGGGTGTCTTCCAGAAATGCAAATGATGAAATATGCATGATGACATTTTGACCCAAATTTCGTGCCTGACTTCTAATATTGTATTCACACATGTAAAAGACCAAGTTTGTAAGCACAGTGCGAGTTTCTTCATTTTGATAAAACCTGATGCTTCCAAGCACAGGGCTGGGCTTGGGAAAACAGAAGGACAGAGCACTAACTGTGCCACCTTCCACTCTTGTTCAAAAGGAAGGAAATAAATAGCAATAGCAGACTTATATACCACTTCACAGTGCTTTCCAATCCTTTCTAAGTGGTTTACAGAGTCAGCATATTGCCCCCAACAATCTGAGTCCTCATATACAGATCTTCAGGAATCTGTATGGCATTGGTTGACACTTAGGACATCGATTTTGGAGAACAATAGCAATCAAATTTAAATTATTTCATTCTTCATATTTATCTGAAGGCAACCTGTTCTGAAAAGAATGGGAATTATCTCTGAATAGATAAATTTATGTATGTCTTCTTTTTTCCACACATTGTTCTTAAAGATGAGGCAATTTGCAAAAAGAGTACAACTCATAGCTATTAGAAACAGGCTGTTACAAATTCATAGTTGGCATTCTATGCTTTCTATTTTAACATTTTTAATGTTGTAACTGGATTTGCCGGCTTTTATTTTAAAAAGTATGAACATTCCTAAAGTAAATATAATTAAAATTTAAATATATCTTCTAGAGTAAAAAAGACTTGGTTTCTTTCATTCTTTTGCAAAAATTGTAATAATGCAATCATTTTGAATTTGGAATGTAGGTTAGTTGGTTTAGCAATTTAGATTTACTGTCACTAAGTATAAGGAGTTCAGAAATCATCTTTAGTTTTTTTTGTAATATTATTACTACTACCAACTCCTATTCCCCATTACCTGTGAAAAAAGATGAAAAAATGTCTTCTGGAAATTACATGGACAAAGTTGCCAGACTTCTGGTTTAATTTACAGCCCTGAATTTTCTGTTGATTTCCCATTCAAGGACTAGCCATTTCTGATGATGTACATTTTTTTTGAGGTCAGCTAACCTTGGATTTTTCAGCAATACAACAATCTAAAACAAACCCCAACATTATCCAATAGGCATTGAAATAATTTCTTCCCAATGGTTTGTTCCTTAGTTATGTGAAACACCAGATGCCATAATTTAGAATTAATTTTTTTTTAAATTTAGCATACAAGGTAAAAGCATGGAATGATGCTGGCCCCGTGCAAGGGGCAAAGCATTTTTTTATAGTCAATGGTGAAAAAAGTAAGGTAGTACATTTAGGCAAGAAAACAAAATGCACAGGTACAGTATATGTGGTACCTTTCTCAATAGTAGTAACTGTGAGAGGGATCTTGGAATCCTAGTGGACAGCCATTTAAATATGAGCCAGCAATGTGCAGCAGCTGCCAAAAAAGCCAATACAGTTCTAGGCTGCATAAACAGAGGGATAGAATTAAGATCACGTGAAGTGTTAATACCACTTTATAATGCCTTGGTCAGGCCACACTTGGAATACCGCATTCAGTTTTGGTCGCCACGATGTAAAAAAGATGCTGAGACTCTAGAAAGAGTGCAGAGAAGAGCAACAAAGATGATTAGGGGACTGGAGGCTAAAACATATGAAGAACGGTTGCAGGAACTGGGAATGTCTAGTTTAATGAAAAGAAGGACTAAGGGAGACATGATAGCAGTCTTCCAATATCTCAAGAGTTGCCACAAAGAAGAGGGAGTCAAACTATTCTCCAAAGCACCTGAGGATAGAAAAAAAGCAATGGGTGGAAACAAATCAAAGAAAGAAGCAACTTAGAACTGAGGAGAAATTTCTGACAGAACAATTAATCAGTGGAACAATTTGCATCCAGAAGTTGTGAATGCTCCAACACTGCAAATTTTTAAGAAGATGTTGGATAACCATTTGTCTGAAGTGCTGCAGGGTTTCCTGCCTAAGCAGGGGGTTGGACTAGAAGACCTCCAAGGTCCCTTCCAACTTTCTTATTCTATTCTATTCTATTCTATTCTATTCTATTCTATTCAGATAGAAACAATGCCTAATTCTAAAATTTTCAAGTTTTATTTTCCAAATAAGCTATAGCTTAGAGAGACATGATTTGTCTCTCTCTCTCTAATGATCACATCTTATCTATATAGCTAGAAGTGTAACTTTTTCTCATTTTTGTCTTACGTGACCTGTGGATTTTCTATAAAGGCGACATAATAACTTCCCTTCTAAAATGGTGTCATTTTAGCTTCCTAACAATTATTTTTCCAATAGTACTTATTAAAAAAATAAGGGCTTTGGAATGGCCTTTATGGTTCCAGTCCTGAACATTATTGAAATTCTACAAAGAGACCTCTCACATTTCATATGCTCAATGTGACCTAAATAAATTGTTGATCTAGAAAGACTCTATGAGGAAAAGTGTAAAAAAATCCTAAACTAATCAGCAACTGTATAAGAAACATTTGGAATCTATTACTTCTGCCAAGGGATGCATTATGAAATATTTACTACAAGCATGTGCAAAGTTCAAAGTATCTTCATAGTAACTGTTAGATACTTGCTCTAACTACAGTGGTTTCCACCAAGGCCCTCTGTTCCAGCGGGAACAGAGGTTTAATCCTATTGGTCGAAGGGTCTGACAGCTCCCTATAAAAGGGCTGCTGTCAGACTCAACTTTCACTGGATTGTTCTCACTTGTTGTACTTAATAAAGAGCTATTGTTACCGTTAAGCCTGTGTGTGCCTATCCATTACCCAATCTAACAGTAACTTTCATTATTTTGAATTTGTATGCATTCAAACTTTCAAAAAAAATGTGATCATTAATATGCAGAAAGATATTATCTGTAAGGCAGTGTTAGCTTATTTTCACATAGACCAGGGGTGTCAAGCTCATGCCCTGGAGGCTAGATGCATTCCACGCTGGCCACCCCCATCCCCGGTTTAGCGAAGGGGGAAAAAGTTGTGATACGTCAGGTGATGACAATGTGACATCGTCAGTTTGACACCCCTGACTTAGATAATCACTGAAACATACAATTTGACCTAGAACCAGGCTGAACTTTTAGAACACAGCTGTAACTATTTTAAGATCAAATCTGGGTCATTAGAAGGCAAGCAAATATATTCTGTAAAGATATGAAATATTTCCACTACAAAATTCTCTGGGACCAGATTTGGAGATTACATCTCCTGAGGCACCCATGCAGGATGAATGCTAATCCAAAACAAAATTCGGTTAGTATTACATATCTTATTGAGAGGCAGAGGGAATGCACTTTGCAGAAACATTGGGTGCTGTCACATGGTCATTCCAGAGAAACAAAGTTGCCTTTCTACACTCAGGTGGATTTTCAGGTGCACAATTTAAGCAGCAGCAGCAGCAACAACTACTACTAAGAGACTGTTTAATCCATCCAGGTTGCAAATTGTTTGTTTCATTTTTTGCTTTATAATCCTTAGGGGGAAAAATGCCAGACAAGAAAATTCTCCTGGTAAAGGAGCAGTAGAATGTGACTGATTTTTTGAGGATGCTTGCACCCCTATTTTATTATTTTTGCCAGATGTATTCAGTGATCCTAAAATCACTGGTCTCAAATTTTCTGAATCTCATAACTTTTACATTATTACAACACAGAAAATAAGATGAGGAAACTCAAGACACAACCACATTATTTTACAGTTTAACGATGTGCTAGTTACATTCTGATTTAAAATCACTATCCCAGGTTGCAAAATTCAAGATAGAATTACTATTTTAATTGCTTAATGAACAAAAGTACGACAAAGTTAGCCTTTGCTAAGGAAAAGAAACAACATCAATTTCAGATGTGGTAAGGTTCTTGTAATTATTTTTAGTTTATATTTGTTTATTTACTTTCCAGAAGAATATTGATAAAACAAAACCTGAAAAATGTCCCATCGATAATTATGCTAGAAGACAAAGAATTCATTTAGGGACCCAGATGCTAGTTTTTGACACGTGGAAGTCCAACCAAAGTAGATTTTCACATTGAAGGAAAATGTGTAATTCTTATTTTGTATTTTACATGAAAGCCATAATTTAGCAACATGATTCACTAATTTCTTATTAGATTTTTTTTAAATATTATGTACAGTGAAAATAGAAGCCATCAATTTCTAAATGGAACAATTACTTTAAAAGCTGGAGGGAAACTAAAGAAAAATTAATTTGCCACACAAGCATTTTGTATTTTGGATAAATATTAACTAAATGAAAAACAAATCTAAACCAAAACAATCAACTTGCATTGTGACAATTCGTTTTTATTTAAAAGACATAAACCAAAAATCCTACACAAAATTTCTGAATGCAGAATGACAATCAGAAGAAACTGCTAACTGCTGCATTAGGTTTGTTGTTAAAACCCTTAAGTTTAAAAACAGGTTAGATTACTTGTATGTAAACCTTGTATGTCAACTTTTAAAATCCCAATTTCACTGCTCAGTTTTTTTAAAAGATCAAGTCTCCCCTCCCACTCCTTGCTCGTTGCAGTGTAGAAAGCTATCAGACCTTTAAGTACAGGAGCATGAACGGTCTTGCTATAATTCCTGGTTGAACTTTGTCATTGGATGCATGATTTTGGAGTGTGCCAGGGTTTTCAGCCTCTACCTTCATTTTTATGATAATTCCTAGTAAATTGTGGTGCAATAAACTCTTCAAGCCTGTCTTTCTGGTGAAAGCCATGAATCAATCAGCTGCAGGGTCTTTTCAATGTATAGCGATCATTTAGATTTGACATGCATTGTGAGACCTTAGCTTGGCTCCTCTCTATAGTCTGTCATTAATTCCAGCCTTTGCTATTCTGAAGTACAGTGAAGGATGACTGAGAAATCATTGCCCCTCTTCAGCTCTGTTATTGCACAAAATAGCAGCGCAATAATTTTTTGTCAATGTTTTACTCTAAAAGCTTTCTACGTCAGTCTTGAAAGGGAAGCAATAAAGCCCATTCAGTGGCATGAATAAAAATCCTTTGAGGTTTAGGCATAGGGTTTCTTTTCTTCAGCTGGTAATCAAATTGGAGCTAAAATGAAATTGAGTTTTCTTATGAAAATAGCCTTTGTTGCTGGGAAGGCTGGTAATTCATAAACAATAACCTGCTCTTTTGTGTGGATAATAATATATTCATGTTCTTTCAATAGGGTAAAAGCCAGACCTAGTGCATTATGGTACTGTAAAAAAAAATAGCAGAAGGAGCTTTGCTGGAATAATCTTCAAGACAAAATGTAGTGTTTGTGACTTGAAGCTTTCAGCTTCTCTTGGAAATTATACTTTGCTCTTATATATAAGCTGAGTCTTGATTTCTCTTTTTTCTGCTTTTTAGTTGTTGATTTGTTGCTGCTGTACAATATTTGGTTAATTGTGGATAGTATCAAGCTGTGCTCATCTGCTGCAGCAAAAGCTGCTGCCAGCTGCGGGGAAACAGAGCCTGCTGCTAGAGGATGTACATTATTCACAGAAGCAGCCTCTCATCCCTGATTATCACTGAAGAGTTTCTGATTCTTCGTCACTGTATACCTACAGTACAGGCAACTGGACCACAAGATCACCCCAAGGTAGGCAGAGTTCCTTCCTCCTCTTTATTTTATGTCAAGTCAAATAATCAGCGGGCATCAGAAACTGGGGAAAGTTCTATAGGTGAACTTGGAAGTGATGCTGAAGAAATCACAGTTGGAAAGAACCACGTATTACAGTGCAGGCATCTATTTACTTCACTACAACTGGAGGAGGTTTTTATGTTGATGGTCATGGTGCTGATTTTTAAAAGATTAATATCTGTGTGGGGTGGATTTTCATACATCTTTGCTATGTATTTATTATCTGGTCTTGCCTTTGAAGAGTTGGTTTTGATGTCTTTCTATCAGTCAATTGGCAATAGTATACTCATTGTGATATATTTTGTACACAGCTTGTACTTTATATTGTCCTAAAATGTGCTTGAACCTGTTACTGTGGTGACACACATTAATATATCATTTGAGAAAAAAAAAGAGGTAACACTGTTGTCCAAAGTGAAAGCTGTTCTCTGTTTTAACGTGGGGGGAAAAGAGATGAGAAGTTTTGATTGATTGACTATGTGCAGGTTTTAATTGTCCCAGAGATTCTCATGTAAGAGAAATGTAACTCACTCAGTTGGAAATCTTAAGTCGATGATATGTTTATTAAAATGTACACAAATTATTTTGAATCTTAGATAAAGGCACTAATCCTTTCATCATTTGGATGGGCTATAATATATCAAAGATGTTTAGTATAATTTAATTAATCTGTAGGCATTGGTGGCAAGCTGAATAAAATCTTTCAATTACTTGAAAACAAATCTAAAGCAATGGTTACCCCATAGAGACTATAATCTTATGAAAAGACAAGAGATGATCAACTGACGTACTTCTCCTCTGCTCTTGCCACTAGCTTTTAAAATGAAGTGTTGTGCTATCCATAGCAAAGATTTGTAAATTCAGTTATGATGATATGGAAAAGAACCTGGATATTCACAATTTTTTTTACAAAAAAAATTGCAAACTACATGTTAGTTTCAAACACAGTTAAATAAAAGCATGTATCTACAAAATATATTGCAAAATAGAGTTTGAAATGTACTCAACAGTAGAACATTGGATGTAAAGAATCAGAAATATCTATGTTCCACCTGAAAAGTGCAATCCTATTTACCTGAAGTAATCTATTAAATTCAGTAATTGCTTCTTAGTAGACCTTAGTATAAACTGTAGTCATATTGCTTAATTATTTATGGAATTCATTGATGAAATTGTATGCTTTGTAAAATAACTTTTAGGCACTGTGGTAGTTGCCAGTCATGGTAATGTATGCCATTATCCAATTAGTATAAATCAGCATGGGAGTGTTGTGCATTTGTGATATTTAACATACTACTCTTTTAACTGTGGTGTTCATGAGATACTTCCTGAACATTTGTGCTTGTTACTAACATAGATCAAAGTTTGACAACTGGTGACTTCCAGAGATTACAGCCTATTATATCAATCAACCCCAGTTAGCATGGAAATTATAATCCAAAGGTGGAGAACAAATTAGACATCCCTTGATACACTACTACAATTAATACAGAAAACACATGCTCTTTCACTTCATGTTGTATTCATTTGCCTTCTTGATATTAATGGAATGTTTTCTCAAATACATTTGAAACCACTGAAGCATTAGATATACTACCCACTGCTCCCTATGTGTTCCCTATGTAGGCAATTTCACAAATTAGGCAGATTAAGTGGGTAGAGTTCTGATTAGAGAATGTATTTTATGATATTTCCAAATCACAAGATATTCTTTTCATATCGAAAGCTAGCACAAAAAGGAAGAAGATAGAGCAGAGAATTCCAGTCCAGAATGCTACTGTCTATTTTCTTTTTCTGCATTAAAAAAAGAACATCCCTCAAATTAGAGGAGCATAATGTAACAGTGAAATTCAGAGATACAGCCTAATGGTGGTAATATGGGTTGTACCACTTCACAGAGAAGCTCTATGCAGGGGAATCATCTTTTAGTGCTTTAGAATCAGAAAAGTTATATTGTGAACATGCCTTCAAAATATTTTATAAAGGCAAAATAAAAATATATGAAGCAATTAAAATAAATTATACCTGCCCTAGTGGGCAAGAGGTAAGCAATAAAACATTTATCTGAAAACCATTCCTCCTATACATACAATACATACATATTGTAATCCTAAGGCAGTATAGTGTTTTACCATCTTATATTGCCACTCATGTAAAATTAATATAAAACTAACTTCAATGGTTTTATTCTGAAGGATGCTGGACAGACAGTTCAGTTTCAAAGTATTTAGGTAGCTTATTTTACATCTGCTTAGTTCTTTCCAAATATTGCAACTATACTTCAAAATGTAGTGAATTATGCTTTTGAATTGTGGTGAAATCTTTTAAAAAGAGAGAAAGTTACTCAATGGCTTCAGCATGATACACATTTATTTGAACAAAAAGCTAAAATAAATATTTAGATTATATTGGAAAATGGAAAGAACTATAAGATTGATAAAATTAGTTGACATCTTTCATTGGAGCAACTTCTGTTGTGACAAATACAGAAATTATATAGAAATAGAAAAAGTATTTTTTAAAATCAATATGACTTTGGGTTTATTATTTAACTTAATGTTAAGTGTAATATTTTAGTTTGGCATGAATTCTACCATATATTAATTTGTTTGTATCTCATATGGTATAATCTACTCATGAGGATTATTTTGTAATCTGTTTTTCTCAGGACTGTTATAGAAGTAACTAGAGCTAAGTAAAAAAAGAAAAAGTCCAAATGTTATACCATCGTACAATTATAATCCAACAATATTCTAGTGATGGATATTTCAACATCCTTGAAATCAGTAGGGTTCTGAGATGAAAAAGACTCTCCAAATTCCTTTCATTTCAATAGGATACTATTGGTCACTTTCAGGAGGAAGGTCAGTAATTTCATGTTATTTGATTGAAATCTCAACATTTTACTGCAAAAGCATTACTCTATTTGATAGGCTCTGTATTCTAAATCAAATGAAGAAAACAAAAAATGTGTTTGATTTATATATAAGTACATAATACAGATTAATATTTATTGGTCTTTGATATTAAAGGAGCACATATATTTTAAAGATTTGTTGGAAAATTAAAATGCAGGAAAGGCTCTCATTCTTTTAAGATAATACAGTGATACCTTTAAAGCAATGGCTAGACACTTACTTAAGGATAAATTACTTAAACTAAATTAGACTTCTTTCTGAGTAGATATGTAAAGCATATGTGTGAAGTGTTGCAAATAAATAAATAAATATATAATCCTAGAAACTGAGCTGTCTTCTGTGAGAGAGACTATACAAGTTGTCCATTCTGACCTAGCCCCTTCCCATTCCATCATTTGAAAGCTAGGCTCAAGCTTACATTATATCCATATCCATATGCAAAACATATGGCAAACTCTAAAGCATTTGTACAAAACTATGAACAATAATTGAATAGTATGTTTCAGCCATAGATTACACATGCTTATCTGATAATGTCCCACTGAATTAAGTGGAACCAAGGTCCATAAAACTTTGCTTTAAGAAAGGGACAAGATAGGTAGAACCACGCTAATCCACATATGAGATAAACGCTTCTTAGGCTGGAAACTGATCTTGCTATCTTGCTTGGAAATAAACTAAAGTCTTTTAAAGAACACTATGTTCACAAATCTCACTTTCTAATTGCTTCCAGAAATTGCCTAGTAACCATCTTAACTATCAGAGATCTTTGAATGACGATTTTGAAAGCCTTTATTGAGTGGGGTTTTTTTCAACTCTGAACAAAAGAAAAAATAAATATAGGCTTAAGAAGTTAATGGTTTTTTAAAATAAACAGCAAAAAGCTAAATAAGATTCTTATCTAAGAAAGTTATAAATGGATTAAAGATCTAAATAGTATTGACTTGGAGTATTGACTTTTACTACAAAATTAATTATAAAAAATAGCTTCTTGTGGGAAATAGATTTATTGTGACTATCCTGGCTATTATAAGCCATAACAAAGATAAATATAATTTTACTAGATAAGCAAAAAAACTAGCTGGAGTTTTAAAATTTAAAGGTAATACAAATGATAAATCAAGAGAATAACTTGAACAATGTTTCTTACTGGATCCACAAAAGAGGCTTATTAAATCCTTAAATAAATCTATGTAATTGGATAAAGAAGAATTGAAGAGAAGTAAAATCCCACAACAATAATTGATTGATTAATCTTAATAAAGATTAAAGCAAAAAAGATTAGATATTAAAAATGAATATAAAGTTGGTTTATTTGATCAAGGTTAACATTTTTGCAAAGTTCTGACAACCTATTTATGGACTTTTTGCTGTCAGTAAGATTGAAAAGTTTTTTTAATGGATTTGCTTATAGATAAGGGATGGGACGTAGTAAAGACATATCTGTTTGTGACCTTAAGGGGGTGAAGAGTTATTAATTTTTTAATGCTTGTTGTGCGATTAGAATAGTATATGCTGCTCTTTTTCTTTATTATAATCTTTTCTTTTTCATCTTTTTCTTTTTTCCTGCACGTTTTGTTTTTGTCCACTCCCTTGTGATTTTCTAAGTTTAGTTTCTGTTAGTTTTTATTATTTTACTTAAAATTCTTGATAATAATTATATTAACTAAAATAAAACATCTTCAATAATCCATAAAATTGTTTTTTCTTGTTCAGATGAACATTATGTTGCTATCTAATATTGCACGTTTCTTATCCTATGGATAATTAAAATGTCAAATTTTTACTTTAAGTGGGATAGGAATGGGGAGAATGACTGTCCTGTAAAATTGATGTTTCTTTAATTTGAAAATATATAAATAAATGCAAAAGATTTATTCAGTGAGTGGAGAAATATGTAGAGCAAGTTTCATGGCCAACGGTAAAGGATATTGGAAATTTTAGTTTAGCCTTTCTGGAGGGTCTTATTGCTGTTTACTAGTAGTAGAAATATGTTATGCTAAATGGACAACAGTTGTTTCTTTCAAATGTTGTACTCTATATTGGTTGGAGAGATCCAAATGATTGCATTGCTAATGAAGAAGATCAAACTGTATTGATCTCTGGATAGGTTTGAATGAGGCCGTAAAATTACAGTTATTTCATTTGGGAGGGGAAAATAAAATGAATATTTAGTGAACTTTAGTAATTGAAGATAATAATTGTAGGTGAGTGGTAAGTACTAGTAAGAAAACTCATTGATGTCAATGAATTAACTCGATTTTTAGAGCAAATGTTAATCTTTAGTTTGCAATCAATTAATTATTATTGGCAAATAACTTCTTTTTTTAATTGCATAAGTAGTTAATCAAAAGATTTTGTAAAAGTTGGGTTTGTCGTAGTCTAAAAGGAAGATTGGGCTGTAAAATTTCCCTGATATGTGCCTTGCTATTTTTTCAGACTTAAAATTATTTATTTGGAAATTTATATGGCCGCCTACTCTCTAACAGACTCCAGAATGCTCAGAAGCAGCAAAATATATCAAATCTCCTAAATTCAGCTAGCAAAGCTAATAAAACATTCTTTATACCACATCCAGATAATGATTTTGTAACTCTCCAATTGTTAGAATTATCTGCAGTTAAATGTTATCTATATATCACATATATTGCTGACTTTATATGCTAATGAAAGCTTCAGGCGACTTTTTTTTTCAAGTAACTGCTGCTGAAACTCATCTGACTGAAATGCACAGCTTATTAAATATAATTATGACTTTGATTTAGTATTTACCATCTGCAGGTATACTTGAGTTGTCTTAGACAATGAGGGGTGAGGGCTATGGCCTATTCAGTTCTTTTCTTCAGTAGCACCCTGAAAATGAGTAATGAGCCCCTGTTTGACTAGCTCAAGTTCCTAAATCTTAAAAGGGCAGGGATGCAAAAAAACTAATTACAAGAGCTTAAAAAGGGAATTGCCTGTATTGAGGATTATAGATTTATAGCTTTCAAAAATAAGGCAGGTCTGAATCTCTGTAGCTGATTCTTTAGCATGCTAACCAGAAAAAAAAAGGAGAGAGACTTATTCTCCAAAGTCAAAAAAGTTACCCATCTAGGCAGGGATGCTCTACAATCATTACAGTATCTTCAGTATCTACAGTTTTTCTACTTTAGCTAGGAAATCAGAAGGATGGATGGAGGCATCTCTGGACTTGACTGAATAAAGCTACCTCTCTATTTAGGGCAGACTTAAGCAGAAAGCTTGAGCTATGGCTGTGACAAGTTGCTTTTCTAGACATCCTTGTCAGGTAGACTTGCAGAAGCAGCAGTTCTTTAAATTGTCAGTTTATAATGCAAGCAAGGGGCAGCAATTGCTATCTTGAAAACTAGATTTTTAGGGACAATAATTATTTGTAAATAATGTGTGTGTGTGTGTGTGTGTGTGTACACTCTGTATGTACTGTATGTATGTACAATATGTGACACCTGGTGGTGCAGTAGTTAGAATGCAATGTTATAGGCTTGCTCTGCCAACAGTCTGGAGTTCGATCCTGATAGGTTTAAGGTTGACTTGGCCTGTCATCCTTTTGAGGTTGGTAAAATGAAGACCGAGATTGTTGGGGGCAATATGCTGTCATTCTAAATTGGTTCAGTCCAACATATTCTCCAATGAGCTAAGGTAAAGAATCCAAGGAATGGGTGTTAAACTCTACTTCTCTGCCTGGAGACTGAGTCTGTCATCTTTTTGGCACGCCACCCTTGCCTGGTGCCCACCCAGTATTAATGAAGGCGTAGCGATGACTAGACTTGTTACCTATGAAGAGATTAGTGCATTTCCAAGCCTCAGCAGCAGCAGTTCATTGCATACCAGTCTGCCTTCATCACTGTCAAATACCAGGCTGGAAAATGGTGGCTTCTGAGCCCTCAACCAGCCACCAAGCACAGGCGGCGAGTGGAGAGGACAGGGTCATACCATCCAATCCCCAAGCAGCAGGCAGAGCTCCTCAGACCAAAAAATGGCCAATAAAAGAGCACAGGCTCAAGGGCAAACTAAATCCTTGTTGAGAGGAAAGGGCTCCAAGGCAGCAGAAAAAGACACCAGAAGGCACCAAAAGGCCGTAGAAAAAGAAATGGCCAAATCTAAGAGAGCTGCACAATGCTAGGGCCTGGGAAGCTCTCCCCAGGGAGAAGCTGTCAATTCTTCCCACCCTTTTGAAGTGCAGCCATTTCTGCCTAGCAAACGAAGCAATGATGCAGCCTTTCTGTTATCAAGCCTGGTCGCCAGATGACGCCAGAGAGCAAGTCTCTCATATTCAAATAATTAATAATAATTTATTAAATTTCTAGACTGCCCCCTCTCCCCGGAGGGACTCGGGGCGGTGTACAGGAATAAATTTAAAACATACATACAATCATACATATAGGTAAAAATCAAATTAAACAACCCCTGTACAATTTATAAAAATTAAAAAACAGACCCTAAAACCAATCCTAAAAATTTAAAAAATAGAATTTAAAAAATAGGACTGAGGTGGGATAGGTGGAATTAGGCCAAGCCGGCTAGCTGGAATAGGTGGGTTTTAAGTTTCTGACGGAAGGAGCGGAGATCCGTAGTCATTCTAATGTCGGGGGGAAGGTCATTGGAGACATTTGTCAGGAATGAGGCTTTTCTACCACAGCTTCCAATCTGCCTGCAGCTGACAGAAGTGCAGTGGTGGGTTCCTATTGGTTTGGACCAGTTCGGTTGAACCGGCAGTGGTTTGGCGGCCTGGGTCGCTGGAACTGGCAGCAACCCAGGCCTGACATGCCCCCGAATGGGTTGGCTTTGCCATTGGCAGGTTGACACACAAAATAAGTGGAATATGGCCTCTGCTCCCTTCAAGGGCAGCAAGCTCTTTGGGGAGCCTTTTTATCCCATCCTGCTGGAGACCAAGGACAGGGGTAAGACCCTGCCTTCCCTATACAGGCGAGTTGTCCGGCGTCCCTTGCCCTATTTTCGGGGGCACTCCTTTTGTTCCACCCTAGCGATCATCTGGTCCAGAATCCGGGAGGGGCTAATTTCTTCACAGGTAAGAAGTCTAGTCATTGCTATGCCTTCAACGAAACTGGGTGGACACCAGGCAAGGGAGGCGTGACCAAAAAGATGACAGACTCAGTCTCCAGGCAGAGAAGTAGTGTTAACACCCATTCCTTGAATTCTCTCTGAGTACACCGAGAAGGAGTGTATCAAGTATAGTAAATAACCATTAAAGAAATTGTACAAATTTATCCTGCAAAAGAGAAGACTTTAAGGGAGATATGATAGTTGCCTATAAATATTAAAAAAAACCTGGCACTTGAAAATGGGGTGGAATGTTTCTCTCTGAAAATAAAGACTACAAACTGGATGAAATAAAGACTACAAACTGGAGGAGAAACTGAATGAAAGTAAAAGAAAGGCAATTCAGGGTGCGTATTAGGAGAAATCTTGAGCACTCTTGAATAGTAGAACAGACTGCCTTGAATAATAGAATAATAGATTTAGGATGTCTTCTAGTCCAACCCCTTGTTCAAGCAGAAGATCCTATCCCATTTCAGACAAATGGCTGTCCTTAAAAATATCCAATGATGGAACACCCACCCACTTCTGGAGGCAAGCTATTCCACTGGTCAATTGTTCTCACTGTTAGGAAATTTCCCCTTAATTCTAGGTTGGCTCTCTCCTGGACTAGTTTGCTGCTTGCCCTGCCTTCAGTCTTTGGAAAATAGGTTCCCTTCTTCCTCATGGCAGCCCCTCAAATATTGGAATACTGCTATTATGTCACTTCTTTTCAGTTGATTAATTGTACCCAATTCCTGCCACTGTTTTTCATATTTTAGCCTCCAGCCCCCTAATTATCTTTGTTGCTCTTCTCTTGTACTCTTTCTAGTCTCAACAACCTTTTTATATTGTGTGACCAAAACTGAATGTAATATTCCAAGTGTGGTCTTACCAAGGCATTATAAAATGGTATTAACACTTCATATGATCTTGATTCTATCTTTAATAGAATTAAATAGACTCTACCGTACGGGTCTGGATGGATGACAACCGACTCAAGCTCAACCCCTCCAAGACAGAGTGGCTATGGGTTCCGGCCCCCCGGTTCAACCAGTTAATCCCATCCCTGGCCATCGGGGGCGTACAACTTGCCCCCGTGGAGCGGGCGCGCAATTTGGACGTCCTCCTGGATGCCCGGCTGTCCATGGATGACCATGTGACAGCCGTGGCAAGGGGGGCGTTCCACCAGGTTCGCCTGGTGCGCCAATTGCTGGACCGGGACGCCTTGCGCACAGTCACTCATGCACTGGTGACGTCTCGCCTGGACTACTGTAACGCTCTCTACATGGGGCTTCCCTTGAAATGCACTCGGAGACTACAGTTGGTCCAGAATGCGGCCGCGCGGGTAATTATGGGGAGTACAAGGTACTCCCATGTGACACCTTTCCTGCGCGAGCTGCACTGGCTTCCTGTGGTCTATCAGGTGCGTTTCAAGGTCTTGATAACGATCTTTAAAGCGCTCCATGGCTCAGGACCTAGATACCTGCGGGATCGTATCCTGCCCCATACATCCCTGCGACCAATTCGCTCACACAGAGAGGGACTTCTCCAGGTGCCGTCCACCAGACAGTGCCATGGGGCGGCGCCTAGGAGCAGAGCCTTCTCTATGGCGGGCCCAGCCCTGTGGAATGACCTCCCCCCGGATATTAGAACCACTACTGACCTCCGCTCCTTCCGTGTCAAGCTCAAGCCCCACCTTTTCCAAGTAGCTGGCCTGGCTCAACCATAGTTTGATCATATCGCTCGTGACGGGTTTTTTAATTTTGTGATTTTATTTAGGGGATTTTAAACTGTGATTTTAATTGTTTCCATTCATCTGTCTACCTCCTCCACGTATATGTCTATATTTTGTGTCTGTATTGTCCATATTTGTATTTTATATGTTTTTATTGTACGCCGCCCCGAGTCCTTCGGGAGAGGGTGCGGCTAACAAATAAATTATTATTATTATTATTATTATTATTATTATTATTATTATTATTATTATTATTATTATTATTATTATTATTATTATTATTATTATTATTATTATTATTATCTCTTTTTTTTCTACTGCAGCAACACTGCTGGCTCATATTTAAGTAGCTGTCTACCAGGACTTCTAGATCCCTCTCACAGTTACTGGTAATGAGCCAGGAACCACCTATACCAGGGGTGTCCAAACTTGGGAACTTTAAGACTTGTGGACTTCAACTCCCAGAATTCTCCAGCCAGCCATGCTGGCTGGGGAATTCTGGGAGTTGAAGTCCACAAGTCTTAAAGTTCTCAAGTTTGGACACCCCTGACCTATGCTATACTTGTGCATTTAGTTTTTCTTGCATAAGTGTAAAATCTTAAAAGGCTGATTGGTCTGTAGTTTCCATTTCCCCACTTTTTTGAAGATATGAACCACATCAGCTATTTTCTTCTGGTACTTCCCCAGTACTCTGGGATCTTTGAAAGATATGGTTCAGTGTTTCTGAGATCATGTCTACCAGCTCCTGGGATGTAATCCATCTAGTCCTGGTGATTTGAACTTGTCTAGGGTGGACATGTATATGTTGTCTTACCATTTTCTTGCCTATTTTAACTTGTATTCCTAATTTGTTTTACAGTTCTGCATTGGTACGTTGTGCTATTTTTTTTTCCTTTTGCGTAAGGATAGATGTAAAGAATGAATTCAGCAGCTCTGCTTTCTCCCTGCTGCCCATCACTTCCTTGCCATCTTCTCCCATTAGCGGACCAATAATTTCTTTGACTTTTTTCTTGTTTTTTATATGTTGAAACTTTATTATCATTATTTTTGACATTTCTTGCAAGTCTTAGTCCATTCTGAACCTTAGCTTTCCTGACTTCATCTTTGCAGATTTGGGATGTCTGCGGGTATTCTGCCTTAGCAACAGAATAACAGAGTTGGAAGGGACCTTGGAAGTCTTGTAGTCCAACCCTCTGTGCAAGCAGGAAACCCTATACCATTTCAGACAGAAGGTTATCCCTTTTGTCTTTCTGTTCTTTGTGCAACCATGCTGGTTTCTTCTTGGATCTCTTATTTTTCTTTTTTGGTGGTTTTGTATAGAACTGGGTTTTTATAATCTCATTTTTCAGAGTTTCCCAAGCCTCTTGAGTTATTTTCCCTTTTAAGATTTTCATCCATGGAATCTTTCCCAAGTTCCATCTAAGTTTGTTGAAATCAGCTCTTTTTAAGTCTAAGACACTAATTTGAACTTTTTGGTCTATTATTTGTGTCTGCATTATATTGAATTCCAGAATAGTGGTGGAGTCCCCCTCACTGAATATTTTTAGATGAGCTACATGGCTCCTTATCAAGAATGATTTGTGGAATTCCCAAACTGAGTAGAGGCTGGACACGCTTATAATCTCCCTTCAAACAGCTACATTCTGTGATCTGGAATTGTTGAAGAATGGTGAGCCACTAAATCTAGAGTAGTATTGCAAATATTTGTTTCTCAAATGCCTTTTTAATGAAACTGACATGCATACACATTGACTATGAGAAATGTTGTAACAGCTGTGAACTTTTCTATATAATTACACAAATGTCTATATGGACACTCTCCATGTACTGAAGACCACGTCTGAACATTTGCACGTTGTAACAAGAAACCCAAAATCAGAACCTGTCTTTAATTAGTTTTATGAAGATAAACCTTTTAACACCGTCGTCCGTGGACCACTGGTGGTCCATGAGAAAATTTTGATGGTCCACAGAAGAATTATTTGCATTTTTTATATTGCACTAAATATTATTTATCTTTTTTAAAAATCATATTAGTGGTCCGCTGATTTAAAATTATGAATTTAGTGGTCTCTGAGGTCTGAAAGGTTGATGACCCCTGTTTTAACATACCAGGAGTGAGGAAAAGCTATACATTAATGTATTCATTGCTTATCAACAGAAAGCAGACTTATTTAAAATTGGGTAATTTAGTTACTGTCTTACATATGTTATTTTTAATGAATTGTACCTTTATGGATACATAAATATAACGATCAAAGAACAGACATAAGAATATTAGCCTACCTTCAATCCAACAGCTGCTGAATATCTATATTAAATAATGTAGGTATCTTATTTATAAAATTTATATCCCACTCAACTCAATAAATCCCTTTACAATGAATGATTTTTATCAAATTTATATGCTTCGTATGTTTCGGCACAGGATAGCTTAATGGTGATTATGAGCCCTCCAAAAAGCCACAACTAATCTGAACACAAAGATTGGTTACTAGCCTTAGCTTGCCAACTGTGATGACCACAAATTGATTATGACTTTTTCAACAGACACATTTGAAAGGAAGCAATTTTTCCATGTTGTCAGAAGTCAACAATTACATCTTAAATAAGGGTTAATGTCAGAAAGATTCTTGATGCTTTCCAACTTTTTTAGATGTATATCTTGTTATGAATCTGGCAAGGAAAATATATTGAATAAACAGTAAAGTTTTCAACATCTATGTGACCTTTTAAAATCTTATTGATAGAACTGTATATTTTATTCGTGACTTTTTTGAAATAGAAAATATTTCGTTATGTTTATTACACATTTATGATAGAACAAAACTACAAAACTATTACAATATGGACTAATAATTTTTTAATGAATAAAATCTAAATTTAATAACTAAGAACAATATATATTCAATACATTTAATAAATAATATGCTGTACTAAATCAACAAAGAATATGTATAATAAATACACCTAAATTTAAAAATGCATACTGTTTAAAACAAATAAGCATGTGAGCTACCAGGCTAGATGGGTGGGGGGTTGCTGGGGAGGCCTGGACTTTTCTTAGCCTTATGGAACCTGGAGTCCTGCATTTGCCAGTTGTGGTTGCGTGGGGGTCTTCTTGGGCTCTGGGCGAGATCTCTCCTTTTTTGCTGCCGTCCCAGTCGGACCTGCCTAGCCTTGAACCCTCAACATCATTTCCATTTGCAGGACCTCCTTCGGCACAGGCAGTATCTGTTTCTACCAAAGTTGGGACCCCTGTCTTGCTGATTGGACAGAGGTTCACCATCCAGTTCCCCACCTCTCAAACTTCCAGTCCTGTGGGTGTGACTGCAGGAGGCTCAAAGAAAGTGTCCCCGCAAGTCACTTGGGTGGGGTCTTCCAGGCTAAATGTCTGGTCTCAAGCATCCCCTATCAGCTAATCACTGAGTAGCTCCTCTAAGGAGCCATTGTCCCAGTTCCAACCCTTTTATGCCTCACACTGGCAATCCTCCGAGCAGGCCAGTTTCTGATTTTGGCAACCGCATTACTTGTTTCTGCAGCGGCCTCTGCAGGTGCACCCTAAAATGCTCTTCCTCATGCCTCAGGCAATTTTGGCCGGCACCCACTCCTCCTCTACTGAGTCATCTGATTCTGAGAGCAACTCTTTGGCACTCATGCCGGATTTCGGCTTTGTGCTGGTCATCCGGCTAGGCTTTGCCTGGAATTGGAGGCATTCCAGACGTTTCTCCTTCTGTTCAGAAGTTGAGGTTTCCAGCCCTTTTTCAGCTTCCTCCTTTTGCTGAATTTGGCTGAGCAAGTATTTCAGGTGATGTTGAGCTTGGCTGAGCAGGTAGAGAATCTTCTCCTGGTACTCCTGCTCCACCTGGATCAGCCAACTCTCTAGCTCGGCTTCATGGAGGCCGAGCTACACTATATTGCCAAAAGTATTCGCTCACCCATCCAAATAATCCGAATCAGGTGTTCCAATCACTTTCATAGCCACAGGTGTATAAAATCAAGTTCCTAGGCATGCAGACTGTTTTTACAAACATTGGTGAAAGAATGGGTCGCTCTCAGGAGCTCAGTGAATGCCAGCATGGAACTGTGATAGGATGCCACCTGTGCAACAAATCCAGTCGTGAAATTTCCTCGCTCCTAAATATTCCACAGTTAACTGTCAGCTGTATTATAAGAACATGGAAGTGTTTGTGGACGACAGCAACTCAGCCACGAAGTGGTAGGCCACGTAAACTCGTCCAACATCAGTGTGTGACCTCACAAATGCGCTTCTGGAAGAATGGTCAAAAATTCCCATAAGCACACTCCTGAACCTTGTGGACAGTCTTCCCAGAAGAGTTGAAGCTGTTACAGCTGCAAAGGGTGGACCGACGTCATATTGAACCCTATGGATTAGGAATGGGATGTCACTTACAGTAAGTTCATATGCGAGTAAAGGCAGGTGAGCAAATACTTTTGGCAATATAGTGTAGTTCACCAGGTACTTGATGGCACACTTGATTTCTGACATGGTGGCTATGTTTTCCCAGTGCTGTTTGGCCTGGTCATTGGTCTCAGCGTCCAGCAACTTCTGCTGCAGATCTGCAATTTGGGTACTCCTGAGTTCCATTTCGATCTCCAAACTCTCAATCTGCTTGATGATGGAATGTTGATTTCCATGGATTTGTAGGAAAATGTGTGTCTCCTGTATTTGGACAGGAGGACCTTCCCAGCCTCCTGCTTCTCTTTCAGCAGAGCAATTTCCCTTGGCCAAAGTTTTCCAGTCATCCAGAAGGTCGTTCAGGTGCTGTTGAGCTTCTTTTATGCTCACAAGGACTTCGATTTCATTCACCAGTGAGTTCTTCATCTGAGAGGCGGCAGCTTCAAATCCCCGATTGTGAACATCTTTCGTTTCACCTCTGCTTGTTGTTCCTGGAGAACTTCCTTCAAGTGCTTGTTAGCTCCTGTGGCTTCTTCTGCTTTCCGTTGAAGAACTGTGGCCTGTATCTGGAAGTCCTGCTCCAGCTTGACCTGTTTGTACTGCTGCTTGCGATCCTGGGCCTTCAGCTGGATGATTTCCTTGTCCTTCTGCTGCTTCCACTTTCAGAATTTCTCAGCATCTTCCTTCATCTTCCAAATGAGCTGAACCCATTGGTTTTTTATGGGCCGGATCCATTGGTGGAGTTTGGAGACGGTCTGCTCACTGGATTCTTTCATTTTCAGCAGCTTGGATTGATCCTTCAGCTTCTTCTTTAGCTCTGACATTCCCCCTTCCAGCTCCTGCAGATGTTTCCGGCAACGCTCTCTCAGCTTGTCTTGGGTGACGTCTTTCTTGGTCATCCTTCTCCTTCTGCAGCTGGGCCACCTGTCCTTCCAAGTTCTGGATGTTGATTTGAAACTGGCACTGGGTGGGTTCCAGCAGGCAGTTACTCTGGGAGAGCTTCTGAGCCAGGGCCTCCTTCAGAGTGAGGGCTTGGTTGAGTTCCAGCAGCTCCTTGGACATCTGAGCTTGCTGGAGGGTGTGCTGAGCAGTATAGTTGTCTGAAGCCTCCAGGTCTACCAAGGACATCTCACAACAACTGTGTTTGTATGGGAAGCATAGATGATATCAACTTGGCTCCAACGTCAAGTTGACATCCGGCATTTTTACCATCTAGCCAACCAACCAAGACAGACCACCTTGCCTCTGGGAACCCCACACAGATGATCAATATGGACTAATAATTTATCCAAACTATTTTAAAGGTGACATAGAAACAGTTCCCTCTCCCAATCCTACAGTTCCCATTTAATTGTTTATCTTTCCTTTCAGGAACAGAAGTTACATGCCTAATTCTCCTTGTACAAAATCTTGTACAATTTACTTTTACAAAAACTTTGGGAGATTTGTGAGATACTGACTTTCTCAGTATTACTAATTTACATGGCAGAAAGTTTGGAGCTATGGAATTGTCTAGCACTCACCAGAAGTGTCAGGGTTTGTGGTGATTTAAAGTTATTTCATCCTTCATTTTAGACTGGACAAAGCCCTCTGCCTAGAATTGAGGACATCTTTGCTAATTGTCCTTCAAACATTTTAGAAAAACAGACCCCATCGACCTAAATGTATTTATAAATGGAAATGTAAGAAGATTCCAAGATGTTTCTCATAAGTACCTATAAAAGGTTATATTATTTATACAAACTTGCTTTTGAAGTAGCATCTGCACTAGTGCTTTGGCAGAGAGCCATGGACCAAATGCCACATCAATGTTCAAGCATCCAGTGCTATTTGATGACATCACTGTCATTAGCAAAATGATGCTGTATAATTTGCAAGGTATTAGTTATTGGTACAAAAGGGCTTCAAACATGACGCAATATGTATTCTTTAAAAGTAATATTGCATATTGTGTTTATGCCAGTGGATTGGATTGGATTGGATTGGATTTATTAGATTTATATGCTGCCCTTCTCCCAAGGACTCAGGGCGGCGCCAAGGTGATACAAGATTTTTGCAGAGAAAATTCATTCAGTTTTATACTCCACCAACAAAGAAGTGTCGCAAGTATATCCTTTATGCATGTATTAACTAGTACAGCAGGTATGGGAATTGGGCTGTGGAGTTAAGGGCATTGTTGTTGTTGTGATGGATAGGGAGAGATAGTTGGGAGGCAGGGGGCAGGACATAGTTGGTGACACCCCTCCCATCCCAACTCTCATGTCAAAAGCCAGTGTTGAGTTCTAGCCCTCCCTGCAGTCAACCATATTTCCTATTTAGTGAACCTCCCGAGACTCTTACTTTCTGGTGATGCTATTAAATGCCAGGTCTGTCCGTAATAAGGCCTCCCTCATCCACGATCTTATCAACTTACTTTACAGAGGATCTGAGAGAGATAAAATGAGAGAAGAAACACCTAGAGTGCTACTGGGGGACAACAAGCAGTGAATCAGCATGAGCATGTTAGAGCTGCTACTAAGACCTACAGTATCTGGTGGTGGTAGGGGTAGTGAAATGTCATCATTTGTTTGCTATTATTGCATTATTGCATAGGTAATTTCCTAGCAGCCCTATTTAAGGTAACCTGGATTTTTCTGGGAAGGTCTGCTTTAAGCAGACCGGTCAAACTGGTGGCCCGCGAGCCAGATGCATCACACAGTCTATGCCCACCCCGGCTCCGCAAAGGCAAAAAAAGTAGTGATGCATCACGTGATGTGATCGAGTTTGACACCCGTGATTTACAGGATTGCTGTGAGAAATACGCTAGGTATCTGTCAAAATTACTTGAATTTGTTCCAAGCTGGATTTTAACCTTGAGCGAGGTGCCATGGAGAGGACTCGAACTAGTGTGGTTAGCTGAGAGGAGTTTGGATTTGTAATTTCTGATGAACTAGACAGGGATCTTTGGATTATTAATTTGACCATCTGGAGATCCATGCTCCTTGTGGATGGCTAAGCCTTCTGGAAGTGATGTGGATGGTTCTGGCAGTGGCTCATTGTGTTGTATATTCAAAGCCATGGTACGCGAATAATTTACTCCTATTAATATCACAGCAAATATTTTAAAAAGCATTCCAAATGACAAAGGTTTAAGCAATTTATTCATTAACTTGCTATAGAATTCATTACAGGTAGTTCTTGAAATACAACAGTTCATTTAGTGACCAATGAAAGCTACAATGGCACTGAAAAAATGATTTATGACCATTTTTCACTCTTATAACTGTTGCAGCATCTCCATAGTCACATGATCAAAATTCAGGTGCTTGGCAATTGGGTCTTATTTATGACGGTTGCAGTGCCCCAAAATATCTTTACAGGATATTTTGTGGGAATAATCAATATCAAACCTGTTTAAATAGTCCATCATATAAAGGATAAGCTACAAGTGCATATATGTATTTTGTCAAAATTGGTTTTTGTATATTCAAATTTGTACTGCATCACAAAGAAGAACATCTGAGACACTACTAGACAAGATCAAATCAACTCAAAGTCTAATGATGTTCAGATTTCACTGTAAAATAGTAGTTTGGACAATGAAAACATGATTATTTGGAAGTGTCTACAGGTTGTAGGAGATAATATATTAGTATTTCTCTTCCTTTCCTTTCCTGGGTCCATCCTTCCTCTCTAGTCTGATGTCCTATACACTATTGTGGAGTTTGAATCCCATTGATTCAGCAATTTGCATTGTCTTTTACAAATGAAGCTAGTTTACAAAATATACCAGTTTGACAATGTAGTATTTCTAAGGTTGTGTTCCTATTTCTGTTTACCCATTGACCTCAATGGGTATGGCTTCTGCATAGAATTGCATAGTCCTGTACTATTGCTTGTCTTCCCTAAGTGCTGTAACAATAAATGAATTGTGAAAATTAACAAAACTGTGGAAGGAAATAAAAAGCTTTTGTTTTTATTACTCTCATTCCTGTTTTGGTTGCAATAAAATGCAGAAAATTGCAGTGTTGTCTCAATGGACTGATTTTGTATCATAATGCAAAGCACATAATATGTTCTGAATAAACAACTGCTTCAAAAGACAGACTTCCTCTTGCGTATGAACATACAGTATGTTTTGTAGTTGCTTCCACTATGAATACTGAAGTAATATTATGTCTGAGAAGTCAGTTTTATGTTTTAAGATTAAATCTCTGGGAATTAGCATCTCTGATTCCAGCATCCTGCCACTACTCTGACCATTTTTGACATCCTGTACTTTCTAGATGTATGGGATGAATTGTACACAATCATTTGTCCATCATGAATGCAATTTTCTGAATGTAAATCAGCTTAACCATCCTCAAAATGTAGCTTGAAGTCAGTGCATCTATGAGCGATCTATCCAGTGTCACGATTCAGTTTTACAATATAGTTCCCCACCCACCTTCCTCTCTCTCTCTCTTCTCAACACCTCATTCAAATCATGTTATTTTTTAAAATATAATTTTATGAAGAATTTTAAATAAAAGATAAAGACTAACAACTAACATAATGTTAATAGCAATAGCACTTAGACTTATATGCTTCACAGTGCCTTACAGCCCTCTCTAAATAGTCTACAGCAGTGTTTCTCAAACTTTTTTTAACCATCGCCCCCTTAAGACACAATTTGATTTGCCACCGCCCCCTAAAGATTATTTAATTGTATAATATACAAAATGTATTAAATTGCAAAATGTATTACATGTAAATAAATTTTAATGGTGCAGAACAATGTTTGATAAACTCAACTTTTATTCAGAACTTTTAATGAGATGGATGACACTGATGTTTCGCAACCAATTCACTCACTCTAGGATCGATGTTGCTTAGAAGTAGTCTCAAATCTCCCCTTTTTACAATTTGCAGGCGATTTCTTTGCTTAGTTTAGAAACCGCACTAAATCCGCGTTCAGCCATGTAAGACGATGGGAAAGCAAGAAAATAAAGTTTAATTGCCTCCCACAAATTTGGATATCTTTCAGGAATTTCTTTCTGCAACCAAAAATCCACGTACGGTTTTTTGAAGAGAGGTTTCAATTCAAAGTCGTTCTTTACAGCAATTAAGTCTTCTTGAATTACAAGATTAGTGTCATTTCCACAAACATAAGTAAATGGATTTAGCACCCAGTCCTGAATTTCCATATTTATAAGATCTTGGTATCTTTCAATCATGCTCTCCTGCAGAGATTTCAAATGATCACAATAAATCAAGAGGTCGTCATCTACTATAGAAGTATCAGTGTCAGCAATTTGTAGTTTAAGAGTTGGAAAATGAGACAAATTCCAACGACCAATGTTTTCTCTGAAGAAACGCAGCTTTTCTATGAAATTACAAATTTTAGATTTTTGCCTTAATGAGGCTTATATCATCACCTTGTAATTGCAAATTTAAATCATTGAATATACAGAATAAATCAGTTAAATACGCAATATCCGTTTTGCATGCCAAGAGATCATCACTCAAATCACTGCATTTATTTTCCTGTAAAAATTGCACGACTGTGTCGAACAGAGAATAAAATCGTTTAAAACAGTTTCCTTTGGATAACCATCTCACCTCGGTATGTAGAAGGAGACGGTCAAATTCTTCGTTATTCTCAACACACAATTGACGTAATATTCGAGAATTGAGGGGTTGATTCTTAATTTTATTCACTGATTTTACAACAATGCTGAGGGAATTATGAAGACGACAGGTCAAGTTTTTGGCAACCAAATGCTGTCGATGAATTACACAATGTATCGTAAAAACGTCTGGTACTGCCTTTTTTAAATAAGAAAGAAATCCCTTGTGTTTTCCTGTTAATGCGGGAGCACCATCTGTAGCACAAGCAATGATGTTTTTCATTGGTATATCTTGTTCTTTGAAGAATTGTTCAACTACCGTAAAAATAGACGCACCTCGAGTGTCTGTTTCCAACTCCTTAGCAAACAGTAATTCTTGCATTACTTCATTATCTTTAATAAAACGAGCATAACCCAAGAGCAGTGCTTCATTGCCTGGTAGCGTAGATTCATCCAGTTGCAGGCCAAATCTTTGTTTTTTCAGAATATCACACAAACTTTCTTCAATATCTTCAGCCATTTCATCAATTCTTCTTCGAACAGTATCATCACTGAGAGGAATAGATTTGGTGATGACACTAGGAGAGCTATGATGTACTACTGTGCGCAACACTTCTTCTACGACAGGTAAAAGAAGCTTCTCTCCAATTGAATGCGGATTCCCTGATTTAGCAATTAGTTTGGCAATATTGTAAGAACAAACGAGTCCATTGTCAGCTTTTTGTGTTTGTTTTGTCAGAAAAGAGACGATAGATTTTCTTTGCCTTAATTTGTCTCTTAAAGCTTGAAAGTACAATAGATCTTGGTTCACCTTATCAAGATGCATTTTTTAAAGGTGTTCAGCGAGTCTTGATGGCTTCATCGCCTCGTTAGAGAGTTCTTTCTCACAAATAAGACACAAAGGCTTTTTATCATTATGAGGAGCAGTAATAAAGCCAATTTTCAAATATTCAACTGAATACTGTCTGCACTTTTTCTTTGATGTGTTCTGAGACATAACTTCGGTAACCCAAAAAATCTGAAAAAAAATATACGGTGTTGCAGGTTTGCCCACGTGCCGCGCACAATGACTGCTGTGTGAGTCCGCCTAGTCACAGAACAAGTAATAAATAGAATTTGTTCAACGCCCCCTTCTGTACGTTCAACGCCCCCATGTAAGGCGGAACTTCCTACCGCCCCCTTGCACTTCTTTAACGCCCCCCAAGGGGGCGGTATGGACCACTTTGAGAAACACTGGTCTACAGAGTCAGCCTATTGCCCACAACAACCCGGGTCTTCATTTTATGGACCTCAGAAGGATGGAAGGCTGAGTCAACATTGGGCCAATAAGACTCGAATTGTCAAACTGCTGGCAATCGCCAGTCAGCAGAATTACCTTGCAATATTGCATCCTAACCACTACACCACCATGGCTACACCCCAACTTATCATTTTCTCTAAAAATACAAAAAAAAAACCCTGTTCTTCTCATGTCTTGTATCTATAAACAAATCTTTAAAGCCTCATCATTCAAAATTAATCAGAAAAGATTCCATTAAGAGCTATCAGAAACAACAACAAATGAAATTTAATCCCATCAAATAATGCCATTAAGTTAATTTCCTATCTTCATCACCTCCAAAAAGTCCATTGTAAATTTAAGTCTTTTCTTCAGTTTTAATAATATAGCTAGTCACTTTCTCAAAAAATACAACAAAAATATTTCCCCCATATTCTGTCTATAAACAAATATTTAAAGCTTTGTCATTCAGGCCTGATTAAAAAAAAATCCATAAAAAGTTTCTAAAAAAATAATAATATACATTTTAACTTTGGTTGAATAAGCCAACTTTTATAAATCATCTTTTTACTATCAAAAGTCATGAAGTTCATTCCTTTCTAAATAGTGTCCAAAAGCTGGGGTCCCCCCCTTTTTTTCTCTATCTTTTCTCAGGAACTCTGTATAAAACTTGGCTTTTTAAAGTCCAAAATCAAGTCACTCTTCTGATTTATTATTTGTCTTTCCCTTTTACATGTTGAAAACTCAACCAGTTTCATTTGTAAATCCTTATAACACCCCTGCAATATCATCCTGACAATTTTTACATCCATTTCCAAAATAGCCCGATTCGCAGTTTTATCCTATTTTGTCCCTTGAACCCATTTTTATAGTTTAAAAAAGTTCTGAATTCATTGTTACCAGATATTCTTGAATTCTGCAGAGCTAAAATATTTTTTTTCACATTTTGCATTTGGATCCTTCTCCTTTAATTAAATTTATTTTATTTATTTGTATACTGCCTTTATTATTTTTTACAAATAATTAAAAGTGGCAAACACATCCAGCACCCCTTCCTCCTATTTTCCCTAAAGCAACAACCCTATAGGGTGAGTTGGACTGAGGAAGAGTGACTGGCCCAGTGGCCCAAGGTCACCCAGCTGGTCTTCATGGCTAAGACAGGACTTGAACTCATGGTCTGTTGCTTTCTAACCTGGTGCCTTAACCACTACACCAAACTGATGATAAAGAATTATCATGTTTAATTCTTTCTGATTGACTTGAATAATCAGCCTTCAAGGTATCCTCTTGTCATATTTTTCTCTAATCCACATTTTCCCAGAGTAAGATTTATTACACTAAAATTCAAATCCTCATATATTTTAATAAGATTTTAAATAATCCACATGAACTATTTTATAGTTATTTCATAAACTTCTTTATAGTCAATCTGGCTTCTTAGCCTATTTAAAAACTTTCCAAAATCAACTAATTTTGCAGCTGATTTTCAAATAACAACATTTTTTAAAGTTCTTAAGTTTACATGAAACTCATTTTGCTGAGGATTGAATGAAAATCAGAGTAATAAAACTTGTCCTTCTGAAGGTCAATATCCAAAAACTAATTTACAAACCATTTCCAATGAAAATGATTAAATAAAGGAAATCGACTGTTATTGGGTTGTTACTTTGGTAGTGGATTTCTCGGGCATAATCAACTTTCTCAGGGTATTGCAATGCCTAGAAACTATGGCACTCCCATGCATACAACCCAAAGAATGGATCCAGCATTTAGATGACATCATAATAATAAAACAACAACAACTGGAGAAACAACATGAAACTATTTACACATCTTCAAAGGAATAAAATCATAAGAGAAGAAGAAAACAACAATGTAGCACCCTTCATATCATACAGATCATTTTTCAACATCTTCCAACAAAATGAATACCCACATAACTTTATCAAAAAGTGTCTTACCATTCAACCCACTACGGACAACCAACACAACCTGTGAAAAGGATAATAGCCATACACCAAAAAATATCAGAAACAACAGAATATTACAACTACACACCATTACTGTAGCACAAACCAACTGAAGTCCTCCAAAACATCTTAACTAAACAAACAAAAAAAAAAAAAAACAATAGTCCCAGAAGAAAAAAACAGGTGTTATCTGCAACATACAATGTAAGGACAGTAACAGTAACTATGTAAGACAAACAAGAATCAAGGAGACTGCATCCATGAACATAAACTAGCAGTCAGAAGACACAATGAAAACTCTAATTTCACAACAGATGGACAGACTTTACTATAGTTTCAACTTGGGAACTGAGCCTCCTAGACCAAGCTAAATCCAAAAGCATTAGAGAATCCCTGGAAGTCTGGCACTGAGACAAATCAGCCGTCAGCAGGGACATAAAGATAAACAACATCTACACACCTTCCATTAGAGACAGTCAGGCATAAGCAACCACATCGACATGTGCAGGGTTCAAGCTAAAATACTTTATTGTATTCTTCTATAATGTGGGAATCTTCCCAGACTGCTTGCCTTCTCTTGGAAACAAACAAATAGGATCCCATGGGTTTAGGGTGGGATCAGCCCTTGGTCTTTTATAGTTGTGCAATGATCCAAGACTAATTCCCTACTTGATCCCTCTTCTTTACCTGGCTGGTAGTTTCCCAATAGAAACAAAAAAGCAAAAAGATCACAACACCTACCTGCCAGCAATCAACACCCAGATTAATAGAGATTAACACCAAGATTAATACTAGATTAACAATCAGACAGTACACAATACCCCAGTCAAGGAACTACAAACTCAGAATAACAGAATTGGAAGAAATTTTGGAGGTCTTCTAGTCCAACATCCTGTTCAAGCAGAAGAAATATCCAGTGATGGAACACCCATAACTTCAAGAGACAAACCATTCCACTGGATAATTGTTCTGTCAGGTTGACCCCCTCTTCCTTGTGGCAGCTCCTCAAATATTGGAACACTGCTATCATCATAAAACTCAGACAACAAAAATGAACTAGAAAATCTGTTGGATATAAAATGATTGAAATTGATTGAAGATAAAAGTTTATATGCTGACAAAATATCACTAAGTAGTAACAACTTAATGTATTAATAAATGAAAGGTATGAGAATGGGGGGGAAAGCCATTTCCTACATAATGTAACTGTCAAAATTTGTAACCTCACCCACTATCCCTTTCCCTGATTATTTTCTTTAAAAAACCAATAAAATTCTGTTTTTAAAAAAAGAGTCTTACAACACTAAAAGATAACACAACTGAAACCAGAAGGAAAAAGAATAGGAAAAGAAATACAAAGTGCAAAAAAGAAAACAGAAAAGAGACATAGAAAAAAAAACCTTCTTGCAACAAATGCAGGCAAATTAATAATTCCACACTATCTATGGAATTCTACACCTGGTTCACTTCTTCCCATCCCCTCTTTATCTTTTTTCAAATCCAAAAATTGTCATTTCTGTCCACATGTTGACAAAAAGTCCATGAGAGTTTCCAGAATGTTATAAGTTTACTTTAGTCCTGATCAAATAAATCAACTTTATATTCCCTTCTTTTGCTTCTAACAATCTTAATCTTTAATTCATAAAGTTGCTGTCATAAGATTGAATCTTCATTCAGGTTTACTTTCTCCCATCTCAATGTCCTCAATTTTTTTTTTAGAAAAATTGTTTTATAAATCCAAAAATAAATCCTTCCCCAGGTCCTTTTTCATTTCTTGAGTTATCATTTGTGCTTCCACTGTCATCTCTGATTTATAATCAATTTGTATCTCTATTTCCTCCTGTCTATTCATAAATTCTTCTGCATTATTGTTCTGACACATCTTTCAAAGTTTTTCTTCAAAAAATTAATTTGTAGGTACAGAGATTATTGTTGTCAATTGTCAGGCACAAATAAGCAGGCCGACATATACATAGTTTGAGCTATCTACTTTATTATGCTTGCCTATAATAGAGAAATCACTCAGACTGGCAGCCTATCCTAGGAACATTTAGATAAGCTTGCAAGAAACTTGGGATGGGTGGTCAGACCTAACTCTTTTACAGTTGTGCAGTGATTCCAGGCTAACTCTGTATTTGATTGCTCTTTCCTGCCAGGCTGGGTGTTCCCAAAATAAATTAGATATATGTTTCTTTCCCAATTCTTCAAAATTCCTTTGAAATGTCTCAAGAGTCATACCTTTGTCATTTTGTAGACTTCACGTCTCTTTTTCCTGTCTGAAACGTTAGTGCCCTCTAGTGGCCATTTCTATATTTGCAAAATATCTGGTTTCAACTTTTAAAAAATAATCTTTTTTTCCTGATAGACAAAATCATTTGTATTCCCATGGAAATATTGTTTTACTTACTCAATTTTAAATCTTAAGAAAACCTTCTAATATTCCAGATTCATCTGGTTCCTTAATTGTGTAAAACTTTCTTAAATTAAATTCTTTTTTTTTATCTTTTGCCATTTGTTTTATATTGTTTAAGTTCCTTAAACTGCCAATTAGCTTTTTAACAATAAAGTGATTATAAATCTAATGGTGATTAGAAAGTGAGGGAGTCACACCCAGTATCTTTAAAGTTTCTGCCAAGGGGTTGGAAGAACTTTGTCTCCCGCTGCTCCGACCTGTAGGATAAAACTGTCTTGTGGTTTCCTTGCAGCCATCTTGCAGCAAAAGTGGGCAATTTCTCCAGTCCTTGCCCAGAATGATTCTGTTGGATCAAGTTTGCTACTGGTCCGTTAGTCACCACCACAGTATTGTCTCTGCTCATTTGGAGATACCTAGATATTTTTCCTCATGTGGACCTCTTCTGTTTCTTGGAATATAGAGGATTGAAGGATTGTAAAATAGAAAGGGACGATTAGAGCAAAAATACTTTTAAAATTATAAAATCAGATCTTCAGTGAGTGAAAACAAACTCAGTACACAGATTTGGGATTATCATTTTATCTATGTAGATCTATTTTAGGAATGAGTGTGTATGTAAAATGCAGAAGATTTAACATACTATTTTAAAGTTGAGAACATGATTACCTGAAGTTATCTGCTTGAACATGATATATAAGATGACAAACATGAAATATGAATGATTAAAATTCCCAGGCAACACTGCCTTTACAGATTGTATTGGCTAGAAATTCTGGGTATTGGAGTGCTTTAGTGTTGAAAAGCTGGGATGTTTTATTTTGTTATTATAGAAGTTTAACTAGTTTATCACTTCTTTCTTTTTCTGCTACCAGACCTTTCTCGGGAGAGTGCACTGTGATGCTTTAGAAATCTTAGGGTATTTTCAGAGACCTTTAAAAACAACCTATAATGACATTGGTTTTGTTAGTTATGGTCATGAAGATATTAGTCTTGGGAGTTGGACAACTCTCAGCCCAAACTACTCTATATATCACCTAGAACTCTCTGTCGAAAGGTAAGTTATCAGTATAATGAAAAATGAAAAATAAAATGTCACGATGAGCGTGCAATTATAAACATAAGTCACTGCAAACATTAAATATACACTCTTGAGTATAATTAAAACTAAACTGAAAAAGAAACATGTTTAAACCCCCTCCACAATGAATGTGTAATATTAACCATCATTAACCAGGGTATGATCTCTTATCTAAGTCTGCCTCTTTGATTAGCTCAGATTCAGGATCTGAGACAGAAATCTGTTATTCTGCTATATCTGAAGAGATTAAACAAATTCCATCCAGTCTCATTCTAGACTCATTGGCCCCCCTTTTTGGTCTATCCTACTCCCACAGGACTCTAAGAAACACAGATATCAGCACATCACTTGATGTCAGGCTGTTGATAACCAAGTCAATCAAAAGCAAGTGTCCAACTGAGTCTTTTTAAATAAGATTTATTGAAAGAATAAGAAAAAGTTTAAAGAAATAACTGATCATTTTCTTTAGAACCCAATTAATCTTTTATTTTGTTAGGACAAACACTTACTCAGTCTTTCCTAATAACATTTTCTGTGAGTAATCCCAAACAATCGAGGAACATGTAAGTCTCTGTTTGCAAAACCTTTTTCAAGCTCCTAACAAACTATTAGTGTGGACTTGATCCATAGTTGTATGATAAAATATTTGCTGTAGAATATTAGGCTACAGTTGTTTAAATGGAAATTGGAAAAGTTGATATGTGAATAGACTATGGAATATCACTGAGAATTTCTGTACAATAGTCCTGAACCTCTGTGATATTACTGTTTGTTTATATGCATTCTTCATATTGTTATAAAAAAACCAAGACGAATTTGTAATAATGTAAACATTTTTAATGACATACTTTTGTGGACTTGGTCCACTTTATGTCATTCATAGTGCTAATTATATAAATTGTATTGTAGCTTTTAAGTTTCTGCTCCAAGACACTGATTTTCCTGCATTAACAAAACAATATGAATGCCTTTCTGGAAATCTTCAAAATGTGATAAATGTATAAAGCTTCAATTAATTCACATCAATCTCAACAACTATGCAGTATTTAAATATTTTCTCAATTTGTTACACAATTCTTTTTGAAACGCAATAGATTTTTTTTCAAGGTCTTCGTGTTTTTTTCTGAACGTGTCCTTGAAAGCTTTCCTATTTAATTTCCTGACAATTCATTTGGTAATATTGTAAAGAATTTGAGTGAATGGTATCTAGAGGTGGAAATAAAACATTCACATTAGACATTAATCATCTTTTAATATAAAAAAATTCAAAAGGCTGCTTCCCATATTAAGTATAAAGCTATTATTGTGTAGAACTTGATGAAGGTCGCTGCCATCTAGTGATGAGATTTTGAAGATGTCAGGCTGCAATAGTGCAATCTAGAAAAGTCTCTTTTTTCTTATCTTTCCCAAGTGTGTTAATTAGATGAAGGAGAATTAAAATGGCATTTCACATTTCAAAACAGAAATGGCCATTGGCAGATGTAGATTTAATGATTATTTTAAAGCATGCATTGTCTTAGGTAAAACATGTTAAAATAAAATAGGTGTTTTTAAGTGCAAACACTTTGGGTATAATCTTTTAAACCATCTTTAAAGGTGGTTTTTAAATTTTTCATCACTTAAAAAAAAGAAAGTTGAGATTTCTTTCCTTTGTTTGCAGTATACAGTCAAACAGATGATGACATTCTTATTCCAGAGTTCTTACGATGGATGCTTCCAGTGCTGGAATTAATTTTTTTTTTTACTATCGGTTCTGTGGGCATGGCTTGGTGGGCATGGCATGTGGGCATGGCAGGTGAAGGATACAGTAAAATCTCCATTCCCTCCCCACTCCAGGGAAGGTTACTGCAAAATCCCCATTTCTTCCCGATCAGCTGGGATTTGGGACCAGTCAGAGGTGGAATTTATCAGTTCTCCGAACTACTCAAAATTTCTGCTACTGGTTCTCCAGAACTGGTCAGAACCTGCTGAACAGCACCTCTGGATGCTTCCTACCTTCCTGTCATAATGGCAATTGCATGTGCTGTTTTTACAGAAGCTTAGAAACCAAGGAACCATTGTGATCCTTTTCTAAAACCTTTGTCCATTTAATTCAGTAATTTCTCCTTTGACTAACACCTTTCAGGTTGTAATAATATCCAATTTTAATTGGAGATGCTAGGGATTGAAACCGAGACCTTATAAGTAAGGTCCATGAAACAGAAAAACTAATGTACGATCTCTTAGATATTTGGAGCACTTATATAGCAAAAAGGAACATGCAGCAATCTTGAAGTGAAACAATTGTTTTGATACATTTTTGTGTTCTTTCACCCCTCACAGATTGTGAATTGTCTTCGCTCAGTTTCAGATCTGGTTTTGTAGCTCAGACAGGCGACACATGAATGGTTGGGTGCTTAATTGTCTAATTAAATGATTAAATGTTTGCACATGAATCCAGTCTGTTAACCAACAGTCAGCAGTCATTGGCACACCATACACTAAAACATACGAGTGGGCCCTTGCTATGTAAAATAGAGGAATGGGGAAAGATGGCTTTAAAAAATCTTTCACCATTTGGCAGCATTATATCTAAATGGGCCTAATCAAATAGTGCCCAACTGGAATTATGATAAAATCTTGTAAACCTTCCCAAGCCCTGAGAGATGAAGCAGGGAAAAAATAATTTCATGCAGGCCGATTTATAAATATTCCTTGTTCATCCAATCACTGAATTTACAAATGAGCAGCTGACAAGTTTTCTGTTGTCATTTAAAAATGATTAAATGCAAAACACATGATTTATTGCAGATACAAGAGCAGCCCTATGATATCTTTACAATGCAATCCTTTATTTAAAGCCTGTTGGAGGATTTTTATCAAAGGCTGCTTTAAAGATAAATGTGGAGTGAAGCTTGGCTCTTGCTGACTTAAATGCACAGATCCATGCTGGTTTTGTCACATTACATGGAAATGGTTTGTTGATAATGTCTCCTTCTGAGATGAAATCTTGGACTTCCTGGATGGGCTCCCTTCAGAGGTGGGTTCCTACCGGTTCGGCCTGGTTCAGCTGAACCGGTAGTGGTATGCCGGCCTGGGTCATAGAACCGGCAGCAACCCAGGCTGGCCACGCCCCAAAACTAGTTCCCCGGTCGCTGCCATTGCCGTCGCCATCTTTCTTTGGAGTTCTGCACATGCGCAGAACAATTTCCATTGAATAGCGCATGTGTGCACAGCACCCATCCAGCACGCACACATAAGTGAACTGGCAGTAATGCCGGCTGAAATCTACCCCTGGCTCCCTTCAGGAATTAGCCATGGCCAATCCTAATTAGCTATGAAGATTATAAATAGTTTAAAAGATAATAAATAAAGCAGGGAAGGAAGACTTGAAATTGTCCATTAATAACTGGCATTTGAATAGCAAATGGAAGAGGCTCACAAATAATTGATCAGTCTTTATCATTATGGTGAGACGCTTCTGTTATATAAATGATTTATAAATTTGTATATAGACCCAAATATTAGTTGTGGTAAATATTGTGCAAGTTAAAAAAAAATCTTTTTGTTAGTATGTTACATCATCATCATCCCTGCTGCCTGAAACCAATTCCTGACCATCCTTCTTCCTTGCAGAATATTTACTTTTCATGACATGCTTCACATCATTAACTTTGCTACACATGTTTATTAATCCAATTTTTTTTCATTTTTTCATTTATTTATTTAAAAAGGTATAAGGCTACCTGTCTGAATTAATAACTTTAGGGAGTTTATAAAACATGAAACAAAAGTATGTCGATAAGGCTAGTAAACCCAATAGATGGTCCCAGATAAAAACAACTCCCTATAACAGGGGTGTCAAGCTCAAGGCCTGGGGCCCAGATCTGGCCCAGTGAGTATTTAGATCTGGCCTGCCGGGCTGCCCTGGAAACAGCAAAGGACCAGCCCGCAGTGCCTCTACCAGTGAAAATGGAGCTCGCGAGGGCTGCTTGTGGCCCTCCTGAGCTCCGTTTTTGCTGGCAGAGGGTTGCAGGAGGCTGTCCCAGCTGAAAACAGACTCGGGAGACCATGGCTGCTTGTGGCCCTCCTGAGCTCCGTTTTTGCTGGCAGAGGGTTGCAGGAGGCTGTCCCAGCTGAAAACGGATTCGGGAGACCGTGGCAGAGTGCTTGGGCCACCACAGGCACCCCCTGACATGAGTGACTTCATGCTGGCCACTCCTACTCTGGTCACGCCTACCCCAGCCCCCTGAGGTCAAACACAACCCTGATGCGGCCCTCAATGAAATAGAGTTTGACACCCTTGTCCTATACCATGGAAAGCAAGCAAGCAAGCAAGCAAAGAAACAAACAAACAGATAAAGCCATAGAATCTGGTCCTACGGTCTGAGGGAAGAGCTAGATTTTTAAGGTTTTCTAAGGGCCAATCTATTTGGCCCTTAATCTGTTCTGCAAGCATTAATTTACCTTTAAGGAAAGGAGAAGAAAATATGGTGTATGGTTTTAGCTTCCCAAAGTTTGCTCAATTTAAAGTAGTAGCTTTATACATAGGGTAAAGGATTTAGAGAGACAATGAAGATGTCAAGAGTAAAGAAGTGACTTTGACAGACACGACTCAACAGACACCTGTTTCAATGAAGTATAAGAAGGAGGAGGTACAACACAATTAGACTTGCAGAGTTTTTTGTTATTTTATAGTCCATCCCCATATAATGTAGCTCTATATAGTATGTACAACAGCAGATTTTTTTTTGCTTTCTACTTAATGGAGTTGACAGAAAAGTTCCGAAATCTGCCTGAACTGGAAGAAAATAGAATAAAGCTAATGTGAATTGAGATGTTTAGTAGGACACTGAATCTTTACTGCCAGTAAGATAAAGGTAAAGGTTCCCTTCGCATATATGTGCTAGCCATTCCCAACTCTAGGGGGCAGTGCTCATCTCTGTTTCAAAGCCGAAGAGCCAACACTGTCTGAAGTTGTCTCTGTGGTCATGTGGCTGGCATGACTAAATGCCAAAGGTGCACCGAACGCTGTTACCTTCCCACCAGAGGTGGTCCCTATTTTTCTATTTACATTTTTACATGCTTTTAAACTGCTAGGTTGGCAGAAGCTGGGGCAAGTAATGGGAGCTCATTCTTTTACGCGGCACTAGGGATTCGAACCGCTGAACTGCCGACCTTTCTGATCAACAAGCTCGGCATCTTAGCCACTGAGCCACTGCGTCCCCTTTACTGCCAGTATATAGCTATCTGAATTACCATGACAAAGAGGAAGAAAATCTTGGATAACTGTGAGCAGCTGAAAAGTAATATTGACCCAGAGTAGAGGTAGGGATCTTAGGAAAAAGATTAAACTTCCAATATAATAATTTCATTGCCATATCATAGTAAATTAGAATCCTATAGTGTTTTTGGTTTCTGTTTGTTTTAGAAAGGTAATGTATATAGGTAGCCATCAAGTTTTGTTTGATGTATCTGTTGAAAGAATTATTGTGACTATAGGTGTTTTAGGAAGAACGTGAGTGAGTACACGAGATTGGTGTGGAAGATTATGCATGACATAGACAAAGTAAATTCTGAGAATTTTTATAATACTTTCACGATACAATACCATACGATACGATACAGTACAATAACAACTGGAGAAGGTAACACAATACAAAGACCTACAAATAGAAATAGAATGACTGAAAAGAAAGCCAAGCTTGCACCAATAATAATCAGTGTCTCGGGGGCAATCCAAAAACAACACCATCACAGCATTGACAAAATCACCACTTGTCAATTGCAAAAAGCAGATTTATTTGAAACAGCTTATATCCTGCAGAAAGCATCCACATCTGCCTACCCCAGGTCCTTTGGAAGGACTCAATAGGTGGACAAAAGTGCCAAATCCAGTTTGAACATCTGGTCGACTCTGTGACGAATATAATGATATGATGTGGCATAATAATATGCCAGCTTGCTTTATTGGTTAAGGCAGGGGTGTCCAAACTTGGCAACTTTAAGACTTGTGGACTTCAACTCCCAGAATTCCCCAGCCAGTTGGCTGGGGAATTCTGGGAGTTGAAGTCCACAAGTCTTAAAGTTGCCAAGTTTGGACACCCCTGGGTTAAGGCATCAGGCTAGAGACCACCATTTCTAACACTGCCTTGGGCATGAAAGGCATCCGGCTGATTTTGGACCAGTTCCTCTCAACCAACCCATCTCATAAGGTTGTTGTTGTGGGGAAAATAAGAGGAAGTGGGGAGTACTAGGTATGTTTTCCCACCTTGAGTTATTTATAAAAATAACTAGACAATCCATAACCCTTTTGGTCATCATATTAGAGTTATTTCCTTACCACACGCCTTACTGCTTTCAACAATGTCAAAGCTTCTAATGTACTTTAAAAGTTCTTAAAAATTCAGGGAGATATGCAGAGCTATATCTATCTTGAAGGTAGCCTTTATTGAACTGTATAGGACATGGATATCATACTCGCGGTGCAGTGGTGGGTTCGGGATCCCTTTGTAACCGGTACGGTTGCAACGGGGCCCAGCGTCCTCCACATGAACACGCGCAGTGCATGCGAACATGCATCTTACCTTCCAGTGACGCCTCTGTAAGCCTCCACGATCCTCCAGCTGCTCGGCGGAGCATCGCACAGGTGCTTTATGCACCATGCACATGCGTGGAAGCGCCGAAGACTTTAAAGGACAGGTAAGGAGCTCAGGCAGGCAGGTGGGCCCTCCGGAGCACCATACCGGAACGGTACCCGGTGCTCCGGGCAGGCTCCCGTACGCCCCTACCGGGGCATACCACCTGCAACCCACCACTGTCGCGGTGTCACATGGACATTGTGATTATTTCGTGATGCTTTTCCCATTTGCAAAGCTGGGGTGGGCGTGGCCTGTGCATGACGCATCTGGCTTGCAACCAGTTTGACACCCTGGTGTAGGACAATCAAACATCAGTGTATGACCCCAGGAAACATTTTATGACATTTGGTATTGTATCATATACACTATGATTACTATTCATATCATAAAATGTTTTATAACATTTGTCAAAATTCATTTCCAGGGAATCATGGATCCCAGATTTTGGTCATATTCTGTAAGTTAGCCCATTTGAGGTATCTTAGTTGAAAAATTGTTGCCCTGTGATGTGTCATTTCACCCTGCAGAGACAAGAGTTTTATTAGTATATTAAACAAACTATGCCCATTGGGTCATCATTTTAGAGATATTTCCTTACGAACTTCCTCAATGCCAGCAACAATGACAAAGCTTCTAATTTACTGCCTTCACTGGAAAACATGGGATACATTCAGAGATGTATCTGCCTTGAAAATAGCCTATATTGAACTGTATAGCAATCATAGGAGATTTTATGAAATCTTATATGACATTTTGTATTATGTCATCAACTGTTTAGTCCATGTTGAACTATATAGTGCAGTCTAATATCAGCACATGACATGTTTTATGGCAATATAGCATTATAGAGTGGCACAGGATTTACTCTTATTCCACCTACAGTTTGACATTGACTTCATCCCACTAGGAGAAATTGACCAGCACAGGATGAAATATTATCATTAGCTGATGATAACCAATTGTATGTTGGGCAGAGACTGCTTGCTTTTAATTTTGTAAAAACCCCATATTCACTTTTGTGAAATGAATAGCTATATTAATGATTAGCCACTCTCCACTTTACTGGTAAGAGATGTAATAGAGATTCTTCCCTGGAGCTTGGAATGTGATAAGGTTTAGATGGGGAGTTATTTTTGCCCTGTCCAATGGCATTTTCTTTGATAAAAGGGACGGAAAGATGGTCTTTGGGTTCCCTCCTTGAATGAGAAAATCCGTTTTAGTCAAAACGTTCAAATGTAATAAAATGATCTTCCTGTCTCGATCTATTTCATTGGAAAAGATGCCCGCCTGAGGAAAGAGCCTTTCACGTCTCTGAAAGCCAGCCCAGGGTGGGATCTCTCCAGGATGGGCGCAAGACCGATCCATGTTCACCAGCAAAGGGCAAAACTGCGCATTCTATCCTTTCCCCCGACACCCCACTGACTAAAAGCACTTTCTTTCACCTGCAGAAGAGCTCAGGCGGGCGAAAGAAAGTGCTTTAGTCAGCGGGGTGTGGGGGAGAGGAGGAGAGAATGCCTGAGCATTCTATCCTCTCCCCCGACACCCCACTGACTAAAAGTGCTTTCTTTCGCCCGCGGAAGAGCTCAGGCGGGCGAAAGGAAGCGCTTTAGTCAGCGGGGTGTGTGGGAGAGGAGGAGAGAATGCCTGAGCATTCTATCCTCTCCCCCGACACCCCACTGACTAAAAGTGCTTTCTTTCGCCCGCGGAAGAGCTCAGGCGGGCGAAAGGAAGCGCTTTAGTCAGCGGGGTGTGGGGGAGAGGAGGAGAGAATGCCTGAGCATTCTATCCTCTCCCCCGACACCCCACTGACTAAAGCGCTTTCTTTCGCCGCAGGAGAGCTCAGGCGGGTGAAAGAAAGCGCTTTAGTCAGTGAGGTGTCGAATCTCTCCTCCTCTCCCCCGACACCTCACTGACTAAAGCGCTTTCTTTCGCCTGCGGAAGAGCTCAGGCGGGAGAAAGAAAGCGCTTTAGTCAGCGGGGTGTGGGGGAGAGGAGGAGAGAATGCCTGAGCATTCTCTCCTCTCCCCCGACACCCCACTGATTAAAGAACTTTCTTTCCCTCGCGGCAGAGCTCAGAGCTTTAGAGGCTTTTAAAAACAGGCAGTCATTCACGGTGAGGCAGCAGCTAGCTAACCTCACTTCAGCACTCGCCTTTTCCAATTTACATTTTTTTCCTTTTCATGATTGACAGTGGTGAGGCTCTGCCTCCCCTGCCTCCCCTGACCGCACGTCACTGCCTGGTCTAGATTATTGCAATGTGCTGTATATGGAGCTTGCTTGGAAAAGATTAAGGATTTTGATGCATATCATTAATATATCTCTGAATGTCCATTTGTCCATTTTTATGTAATTTTTGCAAAGAGAATGTGCCATACATTGCTATAATTTATAATGAAACTTAGCTGAGGCTTCCAATGAAAGGGGATGGCTAGATTTCTTTTTAAAAATGTTATCAGTGCTGCTATAACATGCATCCATGTTAAGTCTATTAGAGATAAAGTTATTTGGCTAGCTATAGATATTCTTGAAAAGTAAAGCTGTCTCATTACTATTGCAGATGGATATTAATTTTGCTTCAAATTTTAATTTGTAGGGTTCATAATAAAGGCTGAAGACTTGCTTGCAAATAGATTTGCCAACAATTGTTTTCCTAAGTAGATGTTGCCAATAGTGTCATTACTTTTGTTTTCTGATTTAACAAATGGCAGTATTTGACTGTCTGATATTTGCACAGAAGCCAATCAATATCAGACTTGGTTTAAACTGGGGTAGAATACCTCCAGGAAACACACCAGTTGTGTAGGCTAGTTTGGGAAGTGACCAAAAAAGATACAAACAAAATCCAGACCCAACTTGAAGACCACAATAGCAAACTATTTCCTGTTGTAAAAAAAAAAACACTACGGGAAGTCTCAATTTATGTCAACAATTGGATAAGAATTTCTGTCATAAATCAAGTTGGACCTAAGTTTAAGATGATTTTTATGGCAGTTGCTAAGCAAATCACCACAGTTGTTAAGCAAATCACATATTATAAGATTCTGTCTTAGGCCCAGTACTCTTCAATAACTTCATAAACAATTTAGATGAGGGAATAGAAGGGGAAGACATCAAATTTGCAAACTGGCAGCTCTCCAGAAGATAGGCTAAAGTTCCAGATGAATCTTGACAGACTTGAACACTGGGTCCTATCCAGTGACTTGCGGTGAGGGTTATGGCTGGTGAGGCTGGTGACGTCATCAGGAAGGCGGGGAATGGGACCACGTGTGCAGGAGGCTGAGGCAGCCTCAGCCTCCAGCACACGTGGTCCCATTCTCCGCCTTCCTGAGTGAACATTAAGGGGACAGCGGAGTGTACTGATCCGCGTAGCATTGCTTCCTCCACCAGCGCCAGTCCCTTCCCCCCCCACTCCTTCAAGGTCTCCCACCAACCCAAAGCCCGATCCAAGGCTCCCTCGGGCAAGGCTTGAGCGGGGTGAATGGGAAAGCAACGAAAGGGGCTGCGCTTTCACCCCGCTCAAGCCTTGCCGCCTGCAGCCACCACCCGCCCTTGCTGCCCCTTTCGTTGCTTTCCCGCCCACCCTCACTGCCCCTTTCGTTGCTTTCCCATTCAGGCGGCTGCGCTTCCCATTCCCATTTCCCATTCAGGCAGCTTCCCATGCAGGCGGCAAGGCTTGAGCAGGGTGAAAGCGCAGCCCCTTTCTTTTTTTTTTTTTGACAAACATTTTATTGGTTTTTCAACATTTATAGGGAAAAGGGTAAATGGACAGGTATACAAATTATGGCAGTTGCAAAGTGTGACAGGCGCCCCTCTCTCCATACTCATAGTATACATTTATATATAATGCATTAGTATATAATTGATTACAATCAGCATATTAGTTCTGTTACTAAATTCAATCAGATTAAACATTACAATATAAAATCCAGATATAATTCCATTATCACTTTCGGTCAGTTTATAATAATATGATTTTCTTGTTTATTTTTGTGATCTGAGTCTTCTTGCTATTGCCCCATCTCCCTCCACTGGCAGGGCTCTGGCCCCTCCCGTGTCCTGGGTGTCCGCTGTAGTGTCTCGTGTTTTTTCTAGGAGTGTTCTGTTTTTTTCCATAAAGGCCTGCGCCTCTATGGGTGAATTGATTCTAATTCTTGTCTCCTCCCAGAATATCAACATACCTTCAGGCATCAACCATCTAAACCACACCCCTTTCTGGTATAATTTATTCGCTAATTGCGAATAATTCTTCCTTTTTTCTCTAATCTTCTTAGGGATCTGCTTCAGAATGGTTATCTCCATATCATGGTATGTCAATGCTTGCCCCCTTTGTACACCCAGAATTTCATCTCTTGTGCTTTTTCTAAGAAATTTAATGTGAACCTCCCTGGGTACATTGTGAGTTCTAGCATAAGCTGAGTTCACTCTATAAACCAGGTCTATATCCCACCCCATCTGTTGTTTTTCTTTATGTGTGTAGTCAGCCAGGATGTTTATCATGATGTCCCTTATGTTTTCCCCATCTTCTTCTATAACATTTTGAAATCTAAGGTAATAGGACATTCTCTCAAATTCTATTTTCATCTGATGGATGTCAAGATCTTTGTTCCCTTTCTGCACAGCTTCTACCCCCCCCTCACCTCCTCCACCCCCCCTTCCACAAGATTCAGTCTTTGTGAGTTCTTATATATTTGGGCTTGATTTTCTTTAATTTCATCTTTCATTTCCCTTAGCTGTTTCTTGATTTCCTCCTGGCCCTGTAAAATTTGTTGAAGCATTTGTTGAAAGTCCATCTCTGTAGTCTTATGTTGCATCAGTTCTGTTATCTTTGACTGTGTGGCTGGACTGGATGTTGCGGATGTTGGAGCAGAAGTGGCAAAGCCAGGTTTTCCAGGAGGGGGTCTTTTGGATGCCATCCTTTATAACGTTAGAAGTTCAGTCCAAATATGAAGTAAACAGTTAGAAAAGAAGGGTAGCCAGGTGAATCCGGGAGCAGAAGAACCAGGCAGAAGAGAGTCTCTCCAATAAGTCTGGCAATAGATAGAAAATTTCCCCTAGAAGGTTTAAAAGATACCAATCCACAAGAGATTCCTCTGGGAGACACGGAGACAAAGACCGGAAGCCTGAATTTTAAAGTTGGAGTCAGGTTTCAGAGTTCATAAAGACAATGGAAGTGTGCCATCTTGCCCTGCCAGTTTTGGGCACAGAGGCATAACAAAGTTTTAAAAAGTTCCAAAAGTCCTCAAATCATTGTAATATGTAGGATTAAATTGAAAAGAAAATCATCTCAGCCTAAGTGAGGCTTCATTCGTTGGCTCTCCCCCCTCCTCCTTCCCTGGGGGCTGAGAGCAAAATTGTTCCTCGCCGCTTGTCCAAGGGGGGGAAAAAACCCCCCTCCCTCCAGCCGCACCTCCAAAATGCTCCGAAAGTTATTTTAAAGTTTTAAAAGGCTGAGTAAATCTTCATGCAGAATAAGGGATGAAGAGAGAAGCAACCTCACCGCACTGCAGCTGCTTCCTTCAATTGTTGCATTCTCCAGTCGGCTTATAGTGAGGCGCGAGGCGTAGGAACGCGAAGCGCCCTCCGAGCTTGCTCCCCAGTGCCTTGGGCGTGCGAGAGACCTCCCGCCGGCCGCCGCCGCTGCAGGAGTCCTCCGCGATGCCGCCCCTCCGGCAGGACCCCTCTGCGGGGTGTCCTGTGCCCCCCAAGGAGTGGGGAAGCCCACCAGGGAGCAGGAGCGGGCAAAGAGCTAAAGCGCAGCCCCTTTCGTTGCTTTCCCATTCAGGCGGCTGCACTTTCATGCCTTTGTCATCCTGCAGCGCCGACATTTCTGCCTCCGCCCTCCGCAGCTCCCTGGTGCGCCCGGACGGAGGTAGCCAGAATGGCGCCGAGGCAGTCTGGCGGGCGAGCAGAGCAACCGTGGATCAGGCTGCCTCGCCCGCTCGCCCGCTGGACTGCCTCGGCGCCATTCTGGCTACCTCTGCCCGGGCGCGCCCGGGAGCTGCAGAGGGAGGAGGCAGAAATGTTGTCAGCGCTGCCGGATGACGTCATCCGGCAGCGCCGACATTTCTGCCTCCGCCCTCCGCAGCTCCCTGGCGCGCCCGGACGGCGGTAGCCAGAATGGCGCTGAGGCAGTCCGGCGGGCGAGCAAGCGAGGCAGCCTGATCCTCAGTCGCTCGCCCGCTGGACTGCCTCGGCGCCATTCTGGCTACCTCCATCCGGGCGTGCCCGGAAGCTGCGGACGGCGGAGGCAGAAATGTTGTTGGTGCTGCCGGATGATGTCATCCGGCAGCGCCGACAACATTTCTGCCTCCTCAGCTCCCAGGCGCGGCCGGCCGGATGTATATTATATTATAATATTATATATATATATATATATATATATATATATATATATATATATATATATATATATATATATATATATATATATATATATATATATATATATATATATATATATGTATGTATGTATATAATATTATATACTATTATTTCATGAAGAGAGGTGAGGCTCTGCCTCCCCTGCCTCCCCTGACCGCACGTCCCTGGTCCTATCTAACAAAATGAAATTCAGTTGTGAGAAAAATAAGGTTTTACACTTAGGCAAGAAAAACCAAATATAGAGGTACAGATTGGGTGAAATTTAGCTCAATAGTAATAACCGCAAGAGGGATCTAGGAGTCATAGTGGACAATCACTTAAATATGAGCCAGCAGTGTGCTGCAGTTGCAAAAAAAAAAAAAAAAAAAAAAAAAGCCAACACACTGCTAGGCTGTATTAATAGAATCAAGATCACACAAAATGGTAATACTACTTTATAATACCTTGGTAAGATCACTTGGAATATTGCATCCAGTCTTGGTCACCACAATGTAAAAAAGATGTTGAGACTCTGGAAAGAGTGCAGAGAAGAGCAAGAAAGATGATTAGAGGACTGGAAGCTAAAACATATGAAGAACGGTTGCAGGAATAGGGTATGTCTAGTGAAATGAAAGACTGGGGATGACATGATAGCCGTGTTCCAATATTTGAGAGACTGCCATAAAGAAGAAAGAAGGTCAATCAAATTTCCAAAGCATCCAAAGGCAGTACAAGAAACAATGGATGGAAACTAATCTAGAACTAAGGAGAAATTTCGTGACAGTGAGAATTCAATTTATCAGTGAATTGGGTTGCTCCATCAATGTTTTTTTAAAAAGAAGATAATAGACAGCCATTTATCCATAATGGTATAGATCTCTTGCTTTTCAGGGTATTGGATTAGAAGACCTACCTTCCAATTCTGTGTTATGGTAGTTAAGGAAATCCAGTTTCTTTAACAGGCTTTTCTTTTTGCTGGAAATGGGGGAAAAAGACCACGTACCACAATCACATGACCATAGGACACCATGATTGGGTGTAAATGATAGCTCAATGCCATCTGCCCCAATTCCAATTACTTTAGGATGGAGGCCTTGGGAATATACATTAACAGCTAGGAAACCTTGACCTCTGATCGTTCAGCTTGGAGGCTAAAGACTCAGCATGGCCTTCTCCAATTCAAAGAGACACTTGTTCAGCAGGCTGAGGCAAAGAGGCAGTTCCGGAACCAGTGAAATCTGGGGGCTGGGCCGGGGACAGAATGTATCTGCCCTCAGGTTGGAAGGGATTGCCGCTCCCGAATTGGCCTTTTTAGCCACACCAGATGCTGCATTAGGACCTCTTTCCAGAGCATGATACCATAGTCTTTTGAGACTGAAGGACGTGAATGAATGATGGAGGTGGTGCAATGGTCATAAGTGTGAGTACAGGTCATATGCCACTTTTTTCTACTTAATTTTGAATTGTTTGATTGTAGGTCAAACACTACCTGCACATAGATGAATCTATGTGGTCACCAAGAGTTGAACTTTGCTTGAAGCATTTATCCCTTTTCAATAAAGTTCTTACATTTTTGGATGTTCTTCTTTATGGTGTGTTTTTCTATAGTTCATCTGAAAGCCATGGAGATTGTCTTGAAGGGAGTATTTAGAAGCTGTTACAAAAACAAAAAGGGTACAAGCATTCCGGAAGACCTGGGAAAGGAGATAGACTCCTCCCTGACTCAAAAAGATGTAAAAGAGAAGAAGGCAACATACACTCACTCACGGTGTAGATCAGGGGTGTCCAAACTTTTTGCAAGGAGGGCCAGATTTGGTGAGGTGAAAATGTGTGGGGCCGATCATTCAGCCTGACATTCTTTGAACCCTTAACATTAAATGCGAATTGACTACCGTATTTTTCGGAGTATAAGACGCACCAAGATTTTGAAGAGGCAAATTTTAAAAAAAGGTTTTTGCACTCTCCCAAAAATGGCCCATTTTTCACGGGCATGAATAGCCTTTAAGAGGCTTCTAGAGTGCTTCTGGGGGCTGGGGGGGGGGCAAAGTTGAGCAAAAAATGGCCCTTTTTTGCTCATTTATGCCCTCCACAGCCCCCAGGAGCACTCTGTAAACCTCCTAAAGGCTATGCACAGCCATTTTGGTGAAGGGGGCAGAGTTTTGGGAGGCAAAAAAAATGCTATATTCAGTGTATAAGATGCACCCAGATTTTTAGCCTCTTTTTTGAGGGGAAAAAGATGCATCTTTATACTTCGAAAAATACGGTATTTTATGAAAGACTAAACAAATAACTCCAGTGGGTAGAAGAGGCTGCGGGCCGCTTGAAATTTGAAAAAGGGCCACATTTGGCCCCTGGGCCGCACTTTGGACATGCCTGGTGTAGATAGTTCTAATGTTGCTTTGGTGATTGGTTTCCTGATCTGATCTATCTAGTAGGGGTCATAGACATTGGGAAAACATATATATCTTTTAGGATTCTAATAAAAAGACTGAGTGCTGCTACAAAGTAAGGTTTGGACCTGGTGAATTCTCATCGTTACTGTATTAAAATGGATTGCCACTGCCTTCTTGGGAATATTTTCTCACCTTCCCAGTCTAGTTTGCAGTTTGGTACTTCTTGCTGGTCTCTCATTCATGTACTAACCAGATTGAACTTTTGCTAATAAGTGCAGTAATCTAATAACGTCTAGCCATGTAGCTGGTGTCTTCTTCTGGAAGGGATGTAAGATAGGCTAAATAGAAGATAGACAAAAGTACTTCTAATTAAAGAAGCATCTTGATATCTAGGAATAATGCTGCAATTTCTTCTGCCTTGTATGACCCAAAACTGCCCGTTATTAATACTTTTTTCCTTTGTATTTTTATTGCAGATGTTGAGTGAAAAATCTCATTTCTTGAGTTTCTGTAAAAGAAATATGTAGGCATGTATCTTTCCAAGAAACTTTCTTATTTCAGTATAGCAGGCTAGAGTACTAAATTGTAGTCATCTCCTCTAATGCTGACTGGGTGATACTGATTCTTCTATGAAATTTTGTTTTTTTGTGGTAAAAACAAAAAACATTTTATGGCACCTTAAATTTTCAGAGGCTTTGCACATTCTGAATTTAATCTTGCTTCACAAATTCCTGATAATAGGTTCAGTCATAAGTTATATTCCTCAATTTTACTCCCAGTAAACATGTCCTTTCTCCGTATGACAGTAAATGAAACCCGCCTTCCCAAAATACTGGCACTGCATTTGCCAGAATTAGCAGCAAGCATGATATTTAAGAGGTCTTTTTGTATTAAGATATATTGTACAAAGCTTGAGCTGCTATTGAACATGTTATTAATCTCATGGCAGGATTTTGGCTTGTTTGAAATAACTTTTAGAAATATTTACATACCTGCTAAAAGCCGAGACTACTAAAAATATTGTTCTAATATTTTCTAGGGTGAGAATTTTTTTACTGCCACCAGATGTCAGTAAAATCCATGTTTAAAATAAATGTGCAGCTGTGTGACATCCACAATAAATGACACCAGCTAGAGAAATATCATGCTGATATATGCAAGAAACCTAGCAGAAGTGTAGGGAAGGTAGATGAAAAAGTAAGCATGGGAAGAATAAAGAAAAGTACTAGCCACAGTATCTGCAATCTGGATTCAAAAAGTAGCTCTCCTATGGATTAAAATTTCATTATATATAGCATTAAAGTTGCTGCATCTTTCTGAAATACTTTTACCCAAAATATTGTCAAGTTTGTTTCTTTGAGCATGTTAGTAGTCAAAGAAACTTGTATATTGTATATTTTTATATACAATAAAAATAATAGGGAATAAACTTTTGTGTTTATTAAAATTTCATTTAAATTATGTGTGTCCTGAGGAATTCTTATATATACTTATATTGATATTATAGATTCAGTGTTGCTATAAGGCCGCATACAACGTACATGTAAGTCAGGGGTGTCCAAACTTGGGAACTTTAAGACTTGTGGACTTGAACTCCCAGAATTCCCCAGCCAGCTCTGCTGGCTGGGGAATTCTGGGAGTTGAAGTCCACAAGTCTTAAAGTTCCCAAGTTTGGACACCCCTGATGTAAGTAAAACTGAAGGAGAAGGAGGAGGGGAGCAACTGAAGAGAGACAAAATGCCTTCCTGGGTCAAGTACTGTTTGTTTGCAACAAAATAACATTGAAGGCAGAAGTCAGGATTAAATACAACAATTTATAAAAGACCCTTGGGTATTAAAATAATTTTGAATATCTTTGTCATTCCATATTATAAATATTTCCAAATATAATACAATGAAGAACATGCTCTTTTTCTTTAACATTGGACTATTACTATTTTATGAAGCAGTGTGGAATTTAATATAGTGAATCCATGCAAAATTCAAACTGTATTTTTTTCAATCAAACTCCTAAATCTCAAACTAAAAATGAGTTGACTAAACACAAGTTATTTACTTCGATTAGTCTCTTTTCATTTTAGATAGGTTTTCTGTCATATATTTTATTTTCATTTATGTTAGAGCGTTAAAGGTTTTTTTTTAATTTTATTTGCATAGCTCATTTTTAAATGTTTACTATGGAAAGATATTCCATCAAGGATCGCCATGAGTCAAGGTTGACTATCTTATGCAAATATGTCTGGAGGTTAGAAAGCAGCAGTTTTATTTAATATATTATTAATTCATTGCCAAAGTGGGTGGAGAGGAGCTTTTCTTGGCTACTGTAGGGAGATGGGCATTTGCTATGATATATTTGGTGTCTTTATATTTGGGATTACTAAATATCATTTAGCAGGATTTTATTTTGTGGCATAATAAAGAAATCCTCAAAGGCGAAATGCCAATGAGATGCAAAAATTCTGAATACCCTGATTCAGAACCTGGTTGAATCTTAGATGGCTATCCCAATTATCTATAATACACAATTTCTGTGATTTAAGCAGAATGGGGCTCCTCACATCTGATGGATTTATTCCTACCAACTATAAATAATTTATTTGAACAAAGTATGGACTGATTTATACATGTTCTTTAGAATTGATAACTGCAGTACTTGTGTATTGGATTTTTACATCATCAGCTATTATAGTATCTTGGTGTTATACAATAGAAAACGATGAAAGTGGTGCACGAGGAAAGAGATTATAACTTCAGAGTTGAACACGTGCTTCTTATAGAGGAGACCTAGGTTTAATTTCCAGTGTGTTTATTATATAGAAAGGTATTATGAATTTGGACATGTAATACATATAACAACTACCTACTTCAATATATGACAGAGCATCATATAGCTTTATATATTCATATCTCCTCAGATTGTCTCTAAAGTAATATTTCAGTAAGGCTACTTCAGGTGCTCTGTTAGTATCAAAATGTGTAGGATTAAAGTGTAAAGGAACTAAATAATTGTTGTGTCAACTAAGCCAAAGACTATTGGAACAGTGTTGTAATAAATGTAATTATTTATTCATCTTTGATGGCTCACAAAATAAAGAACAATGTAAAACACATAAACAAAAATACAATAAAATTAATCAAAAAAAGATTTACAAGATAGTTATGACAACACATCAGTACATACACAAAATATAACAACACTAGAACTAGGGAGAGGTCCATCCACTGTATCTCAAGAAAACCCAGATTTTCAAGGTCTTCCAGAATGCCAACACAATTTTGCTATGTGCCTTTGGTTACACAATGCCATGTCCGTTGATCCTGGTATGATCTGATGTTGAATTTGAAACGACAACTGCCATTTTTCTTGATTTAAGAGCCCTTTAAGACATCAATATTTAGTTGTAGATAACACACAATAAGCAATATTTTCTTCTCTCCCTCTCTAACAAAATAAGGGATGTACTGGCCTCAAGGTTTGTTGTTTCTTTATTGTATTATGCTGCTATAACACTCTGCAAATTTCCTACTAAGGGCTACCATTTAAATGTACAAATAAAAAGGGGAAAAATTAGATTACATCTGCTCTGAATCTTTTGAATATACAAGGCTGGTTTGTGAACAGAGACTAAACTATATAATTAGATAAATGACTTGTTCTTTAAGCATTAGAATTATGGCTTGTCTCCATATAATTCCTGCTGAAACAAAAGCCTGCACAGCAATGAGAGAATCTCAGCTAGTTCTTACATTCAGCAGGTGGAAAGAAACATATGAATTGAATGAAGGGAAACTCATCTAAATATAGGTCTTTCCTACTATTTTTGTCTTCTTACCCATGAGTACAAGGGACTTGGGGTTCACAAATACCTCAGTAATGCAATGTAAAACTATTTAAACCCCAAAATGACTAAAACTGAAAGACATAATATGGCCCAAATACTGTAATTAGGTCCTTATATCCTATTATAGAAATGTTTATGTAGTTGTTCATTACCTTTGATGGAATCATAGCACGTTGCATCCTAGGAACACTTAGTGGGAATAAATTTTATTGCTTGAGGGGGAACTGTCTAGTTGATATGCCTTCTTAATCTTAAATTTCTATTCTTAGAAAATGAATAACAGTGACACAACTAGGACACAGAAAAATAAATCCCTAGGTAAATATTATAAAGATTAAGACGAAGAGTACAATTTCCTCAGACTGTTGCCTCAGGGAATTCAGAGGTGTTTATTCCTCTTCATGGCCAATCCCTTAGCAAATATTCAAAGGGATGCCTCATTTCATTCAAGAGAAACTCTCTCCTCAAAGCAGCTTCATAAAACAACATGGTTGCTTATTTTAATAGTTAAAACAGCTTTGGCAAGTATTGATAGAAAAAAGTGCTACAAAACTCTATCCTAGGTTTATCGAGCAGCCACAAATGTGTGTTTTCTCTGCAGTTGCTGCATGTAACATACAAGGGGAAGCCTTGAAGCAACCAGACATATGTAATTGAAATAAACTGCATTGTCCTGTTAGTTTGATGAGTCATATTGCCTCTTTAGTGCAAAACTCTTTATATAAATCTTAGTTATTCTACACAAGCCTCATAGAGAAGCTTAGTGGTGTAGTGTCATCGAAAGACTTCACTCAACTATTTTCCTATCAAGAGCCTTTTGGAGAGGCCAGGTTAAGATTTCTTTAGGCTACATGTCCTCAGCCCTCAATATATTTATATCATATATCAATGGTCTCTCTTCTATATCCTGGCTAGAGGAAACGATTTGCCAATGTACCTTCCAGAATCACATTCACCAACATCAATGTTCAAAGGCCAACTTCGGCAACCTTTCTGGAAGCCCAGAAAATCCAACAATGACAGAAAATTAATGGACATGCCAAATGTAAATCATTGGCATCACTGGTCATTTTTCAGTGACATGCCAAATCTGGCACCGCAAAAGAAGCAAGTAAAAAGACTTTATTTTTTAAACAGTTTATAAAGATTTTATTTTAAAATTAGAACACAGTGCTTGTGTTTCAGCAAAATGTAGACTTTTTGCTGGGTGCTGGGTTTTTTTGTTTTTTTTTGCAATGTCAAAATTCAGTGTAGGAAAATTATTGAATGGCTTGCATGGGTTAATGTAATTTACCAAGTCTGTCATTTTTACATTTTCATCTTATTCTACCAAGAAAGGAAACCATTTCAAATGTTTCTGTTCTTTCTTGCTAACTCCAATTAACATTTTTTTCTTGGAATCAAAACTCAAATCTCAAAACAGATTAAATTCAGTGAGCTTGTGCCTGAACTTTGAATAACAAAGTCATTACAATATTCTTTTCTGAATCTTGAATTTGATCCAGGAGCAGTTCGCCATTTTCAGAAATCAGGAGTCTAATAGCACCTTTAAAGGTAAAGGTAAGATAAAAGTTTCCCTCACACATATGTACTGGTTGTTCCTGACTTTAGGGGCGGTGCTCATCTCCATTTCAAAACCAAAGAGCCAGCGCTGTCCGAAGATGTCTCCATGATCATGTGGCTGACATGACTAAATGCTGAAGGAGTGCGGAATGCTGTTACCTTCCCACCAAAGGTGGTTCCTATTTTTCTACTTGCATTTTTACATGCCTTCTAACTGCTAGATTGGCAGACGCTGGGACAAGTAACGGGAGCTCACTTTGTTGTGTGGCGCTAAAGATTCGAACTGCTGATATTTCTGATCGACAAGCTCAGTGTTTTAGCCACTGAGCCACCACATCCCTAATAGCACCTTTACCAACTAACAAATGTTATCTAAAGACAAAAATTCATGTCTTATGTCAACTTCTGACTTCTGTTCTGTTATGTCAACTTCCTTCATGTCTTTAAATACATTTTGTTAGTTGAAAAAGGTACTATCAGATAATTTCAATATGATTTCCATAGCCTCAAGCGTCTTGACTCTTACATGTTAATCATTTGGAAATAAACTCATTTCTAGTTAAGAAACTAATTTTCTGTCCCTCCCTCTGCTTTGGCTACAGTGATGACTTGATGTTCTATGTAGATCATACTCTCCATGAACTCTGACTGGTGGATTTTCCTACTTTTTTGGCCTCCTTCCCATGTTGGTCAAACAAGTAGCAACCCCTTTCCTTTTTTAAAATATAATTTTATTGACAATTATAGAAACAAGTAAACATTAATTCAACTTTTATAGAGTGCAAATGAAAAAAGAAACAACAGAGAAAGCTACAAGAAAAAAAACCAAGAAAAAGTAGAAGAAAAATAGAAAAGAAAGAAAAATAATTGATTCCAACATTTTTACAGCAGTATAAGTACAATTATATACCTCTTTTTATAACTGCATTGTGCCTCTCTTTCTATAATCTATCCTATCATCAGAATCATAAATCGTAAGTTCATTTCCCCCCAATTTTTCCAATTGTACGCAACAAATCCATCAGAGCTTCCTTGTTCGCAATAAACATAGGTGTTTTCTGTAATCAAGCAGGTAAATTTGGCTATCGTAGCAAATTCTACCTTCTTCACCAACCATTCCTCCATTGTACATGTTGCCAAATCTTTCCATCCTTATGTGTACATTAATCTTGCTCCAATTATCATATATAAAAATAAAGTTTCATGCCTTTTTTCAACGGTTTTACCTATCAGTTACAAGACACAAACTTCTGGTTTCAGTTGAAAATTAATCTTTAGAATTTCCTGAATTAATATATGTATATGAACCCAAACTCTTCTAGTTTTTTTGCATGTGAAAAATGACCCTTATGCTTGTTCACATGTTAAACATAGTTTTAAAGCCCCTTTGTACATTGTAGATAATTTTGTACAGCATATACACATAGTAAATTATTTTCTAAAAGTTCTCTACACGATTCTAACATAGTGTAAATATCAATCCTTCCAACCACATATTTTCCCAGTGTTCCATCTGTTTCTTATAACCAAAAATTTTAGTCTTCTTAATTATACATTTGTTTTTTCATTTGTTCTTTTTCCGTTTTCAAATTTCAACTAAAAACTGCACATTTGGGCAATTGTATCTTTATCATTTGTATATATTCCATTTCAAAGTCTTTTACAATATTTAATATCATACATTGTTTTTTCTACTTTGAATCTTTCTGATAACTGTAAATAGGAAAACCATTGACAGCTATATCCCTCTGCCATTAGTTGATTTTCTTTCATATTCCACCAGAGAGAATTTTATCTCATAGTGTGTTAACCATTTCTGTTTGCCTATTATTTCTCATCTGTAAAATGCTTTTTGTGCTGAGACCCACAAAAGTGTTTTGGGGCACAACCTGAATTTGTATCTATTTCGTATTCTAAATATAGTATAGTATATATTACAGTATGTCTAACTTTATTTTAAAAATCTACATCAACTTTAATTTTATCATACCTAAATTATTAATGCAACTCAATACTTTTCCTTTTGTGGATGGGTCTTGAGGACGATGTGATTTCTATTGCTAGGTATAATGCACTAGTGGGCCAGTTAGAAGGAAGACATTACCACAGTTTTAAATCCTTTTCCTGTCTTTTGGACTACAAGGGGAAAGTGGCAGGACACTCAAGTTCCCTGATTTAAAAAGACTATGTAATCCCTGCTGTTCCACATGGCAGCCAACTGAAGTGTTGCCTATAATGAAAGGAAACGTAGCAAGTGAATAAGATAATACTGTTTGCACCAGCACAAGTGGGAAAATAGGGTTTTTTTTTTTTTTACATGTAGGACATTTCATGCAAATGCTGCCTCAGTGAGCTGGTGCAAGTAAAGCTAGAGTGGATCTACTGTATGTGAGTTTAGATTGTGGTCTTTGAAAAGAAAACAGGAAAGCAAGGATGTAACAAACATTTCATAACTTGCAAACTGCTTCAACAATGCCTGAACAGTTTTGAGAACAATAAGTGTGGCTCATCTAGTAGGAACTTATTTTACATGATATTTGTACAGAATTTGCCACACATTCTTGGTCTTCTTGCAGACTTCCAGAGTGTTATGAAAAAAAAAATTAAAGAAAAGAAACATCTGCCATCCTTTGGCTGGTTAATAGTATCTGTTTATGCTTCTTATTGCAGGTGGGCTAGTGTTGACTGGTCTTGCTCTAGTCTCTGCAAAAACAACTTGTCTTTTTTTAAATAAACATTTAAAGCTTTAATCAATCTATGTTTCTTGCTTTGTTATAGTTGTAGTTCTTAATTATACATATTTTTGTTATTATACAGCAGAAGAAATACAGGAGTTTTCAGAAACTGTGTGCGTTCATACTTCTCATTAGTATTACTCTAAAGACAAGGGAAGCATTCAAGAATAAATCAGGTCAACTGCTGAAGAAACTTTAGAAACATTAGCATTTTGGAGCAGCACAAAGTCTCCCTACTCATTCATCATTTAATTAGCTTATTGTTTTCTATGGAAGTCAGGCTTGGGTAAGCAGGTTAGACTGCAGCTCTGCACACAGTTGCTAGGTTCCTTAATACTCACAGAAAACAAAGGAGTCTTTTCTTTGAATCAAAGTGAATGACCAGTGAATTGACCTAGTTCAGTGCTTTGATTTGAAATAGAGTGAGTTCTTTTTCATTATTGTAGAACTGTTTCAGATTAAATATATTTGATTATCTGAATTGAAGCAATACTTGAAACCAGATTATAGGTGATCCATATATTGTTTTAGGGAATTGTGTGAACATATGAATGGTTAGACTGGGAAAAGTTGTCAAATAGAATACACTAATGAAAGCAACCGATATACATCTTCTTTTGGCCTCTTGTTTCTCTTATGTGTGTATGCATACACATACATGGCACATATACATGTATGGCACCTACTCAAGAAGCATAGGTTGCAGCAACCACCTGTGCAATAAGTAGCTGTTAATGTGCAATGTGCCACTCAATTTTGGATGAATTTTAGAAATTAGAATCCACAAATGGAAATTTAATATCAATTTATGAGGAAGAGGTATTACCTTATATAGCATAAGCACAAGAGTTGTGTAATATTATTGTTCTGTGAATGAGATAAGCAGGGTCGAAATTTGATAAATAAAACATAATGGATTTGTTTTCTAGGACTGCATTGGAGCATGAACATAATACTTTAAAGCAGATGTGTCTTTTTCCTGTTTCATTGATCTAGGCAATCATGCACTTGCTTCAAAATTTCTAACAAGTAGGAAAAGGTTTAGGGGCATTATACCTGCTCTGGTTCAATTGAAGATGCTTAATGAATATAGATGAAGCACATGGCCTATCATTTCAATACTAAGAATTGCCCTTTCTACTTAGGTACATATATCTCAACCATGCATCCTAGGAGGGACTGTTTAGGATCCCTATTGTATATGACATGAAAAGAGAAAGGAGCTGTAAGTTTTCCTTTTCAGTTGCAATCTCCATATTATGGAACACCCTTAAATCTGGAGGACCCAACACTGCTTGTTTCCCCCCACCCCCCCAAAGTTTTGATTTTTTTTTTCAAATAATCGTTTGATACAGATAGTGCACACGAGTTGATTGCCTTTATAGGATTGGTGCTGTTAGAATGCATTCAAGTTTTATTTTTGTACAGTTTGTTATCGTATTTGTGGCTGTTATGTAAACAGTCCTTGAAATAGGTAGAATGCAAGTTATTGTATAAATACACATCAGTAATATGAAGTCGTGGTGTATGGGACTATTCAGAAGGATCCCAACATTTCCTTTCCTTGCTTGGTTCTACTTACATGTCTCAAGTAAACACTTACATGAACCCTTCTTGATGTAAAACTGGGTTTTTTTTTAGGCTGTAGGAATATATTACTTTAAAACACACCCACATATTGCACATTTCATATTAATCTTTGAGAACGCTTGGCTTACAGTGCAAATTTACCATCACTGGACACAATGATCAAGAATATACAATTCATTGGCTTTTTAACAATGAGTCTGAGATGTCCAAACATTTTTATGTATTTAGCACTAGTATATCTGGATTGCTAGTTTATCTGGTAGAATAAAATATGTGAAGAGATATTTATGGGATATTCTCCATAAATGAAATGATGAACCAGGCAGTGATTTAAAAAAATGCTTTCTTCGAGTAAATTATTATTACTAAATTTCTTTCTCTGATGTAGTCTTTAATGTTGTTTGTCACACTGAGCTTAGCCTTTTGTCTCATGTGGGTCTCTCCCTTCTTTACTTGATACATGCTGCTAAATGTGACATGTCCCTTGCTGTGCAGTGTACCTGTTCGGGGTTTTATGAGTGGAAAAGGCTGTTTGCCTTATGGAGCCCAGCAGAGGTAATAGGATATTTTTTTCCTGTCTTAGTTATTATCTCATTGGATTAGCACCTGACTTTTTACTGTTCTACAGGCTATTGACATGGTCAGCTGATAAGTGATAGATAAGCTTATTACTAACCAAGTTCTCTTTTGAAAAGGGTTCTACTTGGTTAGAGACCACACAGAAGCTCAGTAGAGCGTTCTTCTTTGCTGAAGCTGTGGTCTTTTAATGCCGGAAACAAGGCTATCTTTTACAAGGCTTTATAGGAAAATTTAAGGGTAGAAGTTGATGGAAAGAAAAATAATACAAGCTTGATAATGAATGATAAGCTGTAATATTTCTAACTACAAAGAAGCAATATTATGATGGTAGGAAATTGCTGGGGATGGGTGCAAACTAGAGGTTATTAGTTCATGGACAATAGGCATAAGTGCTCATAAATTGCTCCTATAGAGCAGAGGCACTTGAAGGATTGTAAGTTTTGCTAATACTGATAGAGACTGACTGCTGCTGCCAGATGGATTGGAATGTAAATCACCTTCTCAGCTGAGAAATGATGTTTTAAATATGCATTCGAAGGGAAGATTTGCAAGCATTTTAAGATAAAATAACGTTAACATGAATATGTACTTAAGAATGGATTAAAATGAATTAATGCAAAGGCAGGCGGATCTATAAGTGAATATTTATAGAGAGAACAGATTCATATTTCCTCCATGTTGCAAAAAGAGGACTTGTGCTTGACTTTATCAAATTATAGGTACATTTATATTTGGCCCTCTGTCTCTCAAATCAAATCAAATATTTATTGCAGTCAAATGCCAGTACAATTAAAAATACTCAAAGACTATCTAGTTAAAAGTTCTAGAGTAAAATAATGACAAATAACAAATAAAATTTATGTTGGAATCATAATTTACCAGCCTATCTATCAGTTGTACATAAACAAAAACAAGGCCTAAGCTATAGTGTAATATTGATCTTTAGATTGTGAAAGCTTATAATTATTAGGTACTAAAATACAACGGTAATAATATCAATAGATTTGGTGCATTAATTATATAAAATGGTTTTAATGGATTATTCATTAAGTTCCAGCAAATCTTTAGTGCTGCTGTGCAGAATCTAGCTAACTGCTGTTCTGACCCAGGCTTCCTTAAAAAGCAAGAAGCAGAGTCTTGGTCCCAGCAAAATACCTTTTATTTTCAAGACTGCAAACAGTCTTTCAGAAGAATGGTTATCAACATGATAACCATCTGGTTTGCAGAGCTGCCAAATAACTAGTTTCCAAATGCAGGGCAAGGCAAAATTTGGCACAGAGTCTGTTATAGTCACAAACAGAACTTTCCACTCTTGAAACAACCAAATGAACGAATTGTTTCTTGCAAAAGCCCACTCCCCGTTCGTTCCTCTTTGGTTTCCTATGGGAGGGGCCAATCACCTCCCAGGTGTAGCTTTACTCCTAAGTCAACCCTGCTTTCTTAGTTGTTCTTGTCTTCTGGTAGCTCTGCACATGCGCACACTGGGAACAGGCCCCATCTGCTCCTCTGCCTCACCGCTGTGTAGCTCCCCCTCTGCCTGTGACGCAGAGCCCTTGTCTGAACTTTCTTCAGCCCCCAGGACTGGCCCATGTTTCTCCCCAACCTCCTCACTGTCCAACACTGCTGCCAGCGGGCCACAACAACTGCACTGTGACTATGATCCATTTGTCTTTAAGTAGCCACTGAAGATAAACAATATCAGAATGGCCAGGATACTTATTAATTGTTGAGCAAATAACATTTGTTCGAATGTTTCCATAAAAAGAGCAGCAAAGAACAGGTATCCACCTCTTCAGAATCACAGGGACAGAGTCTTTCAGCCAATGGTATCCCTTTATATTTGTTTTTCCAGGACAGCTGAGGGGAGCACATAACATCGTGCAAGCGAAAAGGCCTTCTGCTGACTCACTACCTCTAACTGGCTAAGAGATATTCGGTTAGTATATCTAACAGAATCTGGAGCCAGAAACAATGGAGCTTTCTCTAAATCTGCTTGCCTCTCTATGCCCTCTCTCCTTTGTCTCAGGGTTTATTTTGCTGGTCGTAGTCCAACTTGAGTTTTGAGGATGGGATAGAAGCTTAGTCTAGCAAGGTTGGACTCAACAGCCTTGATCCACGAAGAGGATAATTTATCTTGGAGGATTAATGGTGATGAAAGAAATTAAATTTTAGCCAAAGATTTAAGCAAGCTATTCTTTTATCAATCTTATCTCCAGGCATAGGGGTGCATTTGAAACACAAGGCATCTAATGAACAGAACAGACAGAATAACAGAGTTGTATTGGAAAGTCCTTAGAGGTCTTCTAGTAGAATCCCCTGTTCAAGCAGGAGACCCTATACCATTTTAGATAAATGGCTATCTAGTCTTTTCTTTAAAGCCTCCAAAGATAGAGCACCCACAACGTCTGAAGGCAAGCCGTTCTACTTGATTGTTCTTACTATCAGGAAATTTCTTCTTAGTTATAGGGTGCTTCTCTCCTTGGTCAGTTTCCATCCATTGCTTCTACTTTTTGGTATTTTTGGAAAATACTGTAGGTTGACCCCTTCTTCTTTGTGGTAACCCTTCAAATATTGAAAAGCTGCTATCATGTCACCCCTAGTTCTTTTCACTAAACTAGAAAATCCAATTCCTGCAACCATTCTCATATGTTTTAGCCTCACATGAAGTATTAGTACTTCACTTGAGTCTGAAACCTATGAACAATGGTTGCAGGAATTGGGTTTGTGCTAATACTTCACGTGATCTTGATTCTATTCCTCTGTTAATGCAACCTAGACTTGTGTTGGCTTTTTTAGCTGTTGCTACACACTTCTGGATCATATTTAAGTGACTGTCCATTAGAAGACCAAGATCCCTGTCACAGTTACTGTTATCGAGCCAGGTTTCACCTAATCTGTACCTATACATTTAATTTTTCTTGAGAAGATGTAAAACTTTACTTTTTTCTACATTGAATTTTGTTTGTTAGATTAGGACCCAGTGTTCAAGTCTGTTAAGATCCATCTGGATTTTCAGCCTATCTTCTGGAGTGTTGGCTATTCCTGCCAGTTTAGTATCATTTACAAATTTGATGAGTTCCCCTTTGGGAGAGGGGGCGGTATATAAGCGCAAATAAAGTAAAGTAAAGTAAAGTAAAGTAAAGTAAAGTAAAGTAAAGTACTCACTCATCTAAAATATTTATGAAGATGTTGAAGAGAGCTGGGCCTAAAAAGGAACCTTGGGGTATCCCACTCCTTCCTTCCTTCCATGTAGATAAAGCCTTAAGAGAGTGTCTCTTACTGTCACCAATCAAATAAGCTATGTTGAATATTGCAGTTTACAAAGCAGTCAAGTTTATATTTGCATTTAGTAATATAGTTGCAAATTAAATGCAATATGTTTATTACTCCTTGAGAGAATAAATGCATGTAATTATATTAGCAAAGGAAAGAATCGTAGGCTGCAAAGCATTCTAGAGTACCACTCAATATTTAAATGATCAACTGGCAGATCTCTTATTGTAATATAGACCTGAATATCCTGACTGCAAAAAATCCTCCCTACTCGGAACTGCTGTATACTCAGATGCTGCCTTAACAGTCATTAGGTCCTTGGTTAGGACTTGAGCTGTTAAGTTTTTACCAGTCCCAGATTGTGAATTGAAGTGAAGAAGAAGATGATAATGATGATGATTATTAAAGTACAGTAATACACAAAGCTTTATTTTAAAGGTATTCGGGCTGCTAAAATAACAGATAAAACTGAACAATTCTGAAATATTAAAATGGAAAATGTTCAAATGCAGTGAGTCAGAATAACTTGTCATATTGTCTAACATGATTACAATATATAGTAGAGATGGATCTTTGGTCACAGATAGCCCTCGAGCTGATATTTAATGAGCAGCTAATCAAATATACACACTTGATGTTCTTAACGTTCCATTCTCAGAACCAACCATAGAGAGTTCTAAAAGTATGGATTAAATAGATCCCTTCCAGTCAGGATACCAACCTAGTTATGGGAAAGAAATGACACCAGTTGCTCTGATAACTAATCTTCAGGACATAGATGGCAAATGTGTATCTCTCGATTTTAATAGACTTCTCAGTGATGTTTGATATATTAAGCAGTGTATCTTTTGCAAGGGTTAAATGCTGGAGACCTTGTATTGCAATGTGACCTAAGTGACAATCCTTTTTCATGGTAGTCTCTATGGTTTAGAGCAGGGGTTGCCAACCTTTTTGACCTCAGGAACCACTAAATTCATAATTTTAAATCCCGTGGATCACCAATATGAATGTTTTAAAAATATAAATAGTATTTAGTGCAATATAAAAATGCAAATTATTTTTCTGCAGACCACCAAAATTTTCTCACAGACCACTTGTTGGTGACTGCTGGTTTAGGGAACATGCTTCCTTTGGAAATGTTTAGCTCTTTTTCTTGCATTTCACAAACTTGTAAAATCTATTTTATTCTAATACTGTATATATTTGGATCTAGTTCACTATGTATGTCCATCTTAGTTATTTTTTTTAAATTACTATTGCACATATGCTGTTCTGTGATGCTTTGTAGATCCACTGAATTTTAAACTTATATTTTCATATATTTTTCCCCTGCATTTAAGTCGGTAGTTTATAGCATATACAAACTTCATAAATAAAAATAATGCATTAAAATAATAAAAAGTTTTTGCAACCAGCTATGAGAGAAAAGACGAATAAGTAAAATGGTAATACTTGAGTATTATATAATTATGTATACTTTATTGAACCTGTTTTATTTTTTCTTTCTTTCCATTTTAATATATATTTTGTACTTACACTGCATATATTACAACATCTTTTTTGTTGTTTTTATGTTTTATTTTTGATATGAAGTGACTCTAAATCCATTTATTAATACAAATTCCACCATTCTTTACCACTAGTTGTTACGGCTAGAACTAATGTTACAATTAGCCTACAATATCCTTGAACAAATACCACAATAAACATCCTTAATTTATAAAATAGCTAGATATGTGTAAAGCTAAATTAAGGAGCCTACAGTTCATTGATACATGTATTGTGTAGAAGGTGACAGGTTCAATCCATAGAATCTTCAGATTAGAAAAAGTATTTCTTTGAAACATGAATAGTTACTTTTGGTGTTATTAATATTGGATGGATTCATCCTTTTATTCAGTATGAATCTCAATATTGTTTTGCAAGGAAACATTAAAACAGATAATTGCTATTCACTTTGCAATACCTTCCCCACCTCCTCACCCCATTTGGGGAAAAATAAATCTGGACTGTTGATTGTGCTTTGTTATTTTTGGCTGTTTTTTTTTAAAGAAATGAAGTTGAGTACTTTGGAAGTAGTGGGAGTTATATTTTAAAATGCAAATCAGGATGGAGCAAGCTTTTTAAAAAGGCCAATGAGTTAATTGGAAAGTGCTGCTTAGACTTTCATGTGCCAAAGTGGCATAAATCTAAACCAAAGGTGACAAGCATACAATGATTACATTTCTTCCCTTTTGGTGTATCCTGCATCTGAACTATTTATTAACTGGTATGTGAATGGGCAATGAATGGCCAATTTATTTGTTACACTGAGAGATGTATTACAACTGCCTTAAGCATTGATTTCTTTCTTTCTCCTATTCTTGGGGGTATATATACACACAAAGTAGCAATAATATGGTGCTTCCTTATCAGATCTTGGATATTTCCTGAGACTGTCTGCAACCATTAACCCAACATATTATCTGACTCTAGTGATTAGTACAGGGCATATCAAATTGTATTGATGGCCAGTCTTTGGTAAGAATAGTGAGCTGAATTATTGGAAGGTAGATCTTGCTGACTTTGTGATACAAATGATAATATTATGTCGAGACTGGGAAATTGCTAATTTGTCATTTCTTTCATGGGGTAGTCAATGATGTGATACTAATGAATGGGGCCCATAATTGCATAATATGGAATTGGAGTTTTCTGGGTATGGGGGAAATTATCTACATTCCCTTTTGTTCATGAAAGCTACCTTTACATAATGAGGTAAAGGAACTGACCGCTGCATTGGCTATGCAGTGTCACTTGTACATGCTTCTCTATCTTAAAAACAATCTAATTCCATATATTTTAAGACAGGATTGAGTTACGTAGGTGCCATTTAATCAAACTAAACTTCTGAATAAACTCACTTTGACTAATTCCACGTTACATCTTGTAAATCTCGAAGTACATATATGTCAAAACATGTGACAGAATCTAGTTGATTTTGTGTTTAAAAAGCTGACTATGCTGAACTTTGGTGGAGGATCAGAAAGAAATCTAGTTTATACATTAGCACGGAAAGTTAAAATATTAGTCTGAATAAAGCAGTGGAATTCCATTTTGCTAAGAACACTGTATGTGGTCAGAGTTGAGTTTGACAAGAGAGACTTCACAATCCATATTCATAGTCTGTCATTTGTAAGGGAGATTGATATACTACTACACACATGTGGTATAACCTTTAAAAGTGGCATCCTTGACTTACTGTGTGAAATGGTGTTGTTTATTCAGCCATCTCAGGATTCTGTCAGCTTCCCTTTCTGCATATGAAATATAGAGTTAATGCATATTTGTAGACAGGATTCACTTTTTTCTTAAAAGCAGATTCTAAGTCATAGAATTTATAAAATATAACATTTAAGTATTATATATGTTTCTATTTTACTTGGTGATACATTATTTTAAAGATTTTTGGTCTTTTCTCTCTCTCTTCAAATTACACAAAGCAGGGAAAGATAGCTACGTTATTTTTTAGCCACTGCATAGATGAGATTTTAAACATTCTAGGTTTAGAGGGAGGGCGAGTTAAGGTATAAAAAAGTTGGTGTGTATGCCTTTGTAACTTTTTGAGAGGAAGGAAAGCACCAAATCTCATCATCCTAGAATCATATGCCATATGCCTTTGATTTTCACTGATGCAATTAAATAATGTTCTGGACCACAAAATGGGTTTAGGCTAGGCTTCCTTTGGTATGAAAAAGGATCTGCACACAAATATTTCAATAGACACTACATCAGACAGTCCCTGTTATTAATATGGAACAAAACTAACATGACCACTGTACCAAACACCCATTTGGCTATCTACAATGGAAGCATACATACACCCAAATTTAATTAATATGGAAAATATAGTTACATATACATATTGAACAGACAAGGGGAGATCAAAACTAGATTAGAATTGGCATCACAAGGAGTACAAGTAGAATGGTGGTCCTACTTACAGATACAATAAAGGTTTGCACAGGATAGGAAGAAGGAAGGTATTGCCAAAGATTACACAATATTAGATAAACTTTTGATACAGACAGAAAACAGGCTGATCAAAGGGTTGTATAGATTTTTGTTGGAATGTAAGCTAGAGGAGGAACATGTCAAAGAAACTACGGTTGCCTGGGTGAAAATTTTTGGTTATAGTATGGAATTGGCTAAGCGGGAAAAACTTTGGATACTTAATCAGAAACTAACAATGGCTACGGTATATGAAGAAAATCTTTATAAGATGTTCTACAGATGGCATCTCCCCCCAGCACAGCTTTCCAAAATGTTTAAAAATCTGGCCCAAAGTGTTGGAAGTGTAAACAAACACCGGGCACTTTTTAGTGTATGTGGTGGACGTGCAATGAGGCAAAAAATATTTGAAAATGATTCAATCATGGTTAGAACAAATGGTGGGAGAACAAATCTTGTTTAAACCAGAAATTTTTCTCCTAGGTATAATACCGGAGGAGTTTAAGAAAGATACACTTTATCTAATTATACATGTACTAACTGCGGCGTACATAACCTATGCACAATATTGGAAAAAATAAAATACACCATAAGAGCTAGATATAATCAGAAAAGTGTTGGCCTGTGCGGAAGCAGATAGGCTCACTCTTGAACTTAAAAATAAAGGGGAATCAGAATATTTTGAAGTCTGGAACAGATTTTATGATTGACAAGGTGACAAGACTGGAACAAACTGTATATATTGTGATTGGACAGAAGGATAAGCAATGTATTAAATAGGCTAATTGTTAATGGTTGAGACTAGCTGTATATAATGTGAATGTATGGTCACTTCGACTTTGCGGTACTGCATTGTTTTAAATGTAAAAATAATAAAAATATTTTTTTAAACATGGGTTTAGACTATGCAAGCTTCATGTGGCTTACAGATTAATTAACCTTCACATAAAGCAAATTGAATATGAAATTTAAACAGTACAATATGAATTTGAGAATCCTTCTTGCCAGGTTGTTGCCTTTTATGTGCCGAATTAAAAGTTCTACTCTCTAGCTGGACTTGACAGTTTAAAATTACATTCTGTTTCATTGCCTGTAATGGAACCAGTGTGGCGACAGAGGGGCTCAGCAGTTAAAGATGGTGAACCTGTCAGCTGGAAAGCTGGTATCCTGGGTTTGAGACCTGAACACTGTACAATGGGATGAGCTCCTGTTCTCACCCCAGTTCCTGCCCACCTAGCAGTTCGAAAATATGCAAATATGAGTAGAAAAATAGGTACCACTTCGGTGGGAAGGAACCAGCATGCTGGCCACATCACCATGCTGGCTTTCTCGTCTAAGAAACGGGGATAAGCAACACCCCTAGAGCTGGAAATGACTGGACAGGGGGAACCTTTACCTTTTTGTAATGGGAACAAAATACTTAAGTGGAGTGAAAACGGTGATAAAGAAGAGAGATACCAAATATAAACTTTCCACTGCTGTCCTGTGAGCTTCTTAGATAAATCCAACAAAGCATTAGACTTGATCTTTTAGACAGTTTTATTTTTAAAAGGAATCCACAATCTTAAAAATGAACTAAAAATAATTAGAGTTGTATATATAGCCTGAAAAATAAAAATTGACCAATTGGCCTCATCATTGTACAATAGACGAATGATTAAAACATCAAATAAATTGATCATAACACTGCAATCAGCCTTTCCACTAATAAACCAGGAAACAAAGAACTTAACTAGCCAACCTAAGAAATCAATTATCTGAGAAAGTAAAATGAAAAGGAAATGCTTGCCTTTTACTTTAAAAAATAGTTTAGAAGATTAAATAGTGGTGAATAGAATTGGAACGGAAGTTTCATGGTCCCTTTGGAAATGTGCATGCTTTTTTGACTTGATTGCTTTTAATACCTGAAGGAGAACTGAACAGGGAAGGAAATATCCAGGAGAATTTTTCTGTTCACATCATCAGCTCTATTTATTTATTTGCTAGCCTTTAGTATAGTCTTTATTGTCATTGTAGAAAATAAATACAACAAAATCGGTTAGATTTAGATGGTATCCCTGACCCCAGGGCAGAAGTGTACTATTGAGATAGGTTCAATATTAGTCATTAGAAGTATTACTGCAGGTTTTTGCTATGGGAGATAGTAGTAAGTGGATAGTAGAAGGTGATTGGGAGAAAGTATTAATAGAAGAGAAGATTATGACAAGACCTTGTTTATCTGTGATTTTGAATGGAGAGAAAGGTAATGAAAGAAAAAGGAACAAGGAGCTGGAAGAAAGAGGAAGGGGGAAGACAGGAAAGCAGAAACAGATGCCACTATTTAATCTTCTTTTTAACCCCTATGGAACTCCAGAAGTGAGTAACCATAAGAATGACTTCTTTTTCCCATGACCACTGCTGACTGGAATCACTCACCAAGGAAGGAGTGGAACTGCGGAAAAAAACCCATTCCCCAGACCCTGCAGGTAGCTCAGAAGGAAATCATAGTGAGAACATAAGCTATCTGTTTCTTCCGCTATGTCCTAACAAAGGTCATCCACTAGAGCAATGACGGCGAACCTATGGCACGCGTGCCACAGGTGGCACGCGTAGCCATTTGTTAGGACATGTCAGGCATTGCCTTGTCAGCTCCAGCATACATGTGCCCGCTGGCCAGCTGACTTTGGCCTTCTTTTTTGCTCTCCATCTTTTGGCGAAAAACCACCCAACACGCAAACCGGAAGTTCAGGAATGGACTTCCGGTTTGCATGTTGGGCCGTTTTTCATGCTCTGGAAGCTTCAGGAGGCTTCACGGAAGGCCCCAGAGGGCGAAAAACAGCCCTATGGGAAAACAGGAAGTCACCAATCCTGAACTTCTGGGTTGCCCGTAGGGCCATTTTTCAATGCCTCCAGTTTGGATGTCAGTAGTATTTTGGTTGATATTCCATAAGACGTACATATACTGTATATAGTTTGAATCATTGGTGTATAACTATAGACTCCAAGACTCCATACAGGCCTTGAAAGCCTTGAGTGTGACTTTCATGGCAAATCCAAATGTTGACATTAAATTGTAATTTTTAGTGTGACATAAGATGAATTATTTTGTTCTTCCAGTCAGTTGTGTCCAATTGTAAGTGACTTCCTAGACAAATCTGTGCAGTTTTGTTGGCAAGTTTTTTCAGAAGTGATTTGCCATTACTTCCTTCCTATGGCTGAGAGAAAATGACTAGCCCAAGGTCTGGATGAAATTGATGCTGGCTTTGTGCCTAAGGCAGGACAAGGACACATGCTGTCCCAGTTTCTTTCCTGATGCCTTAACCATTGCACCACACTGGCACTCAATATATAATTATGCATTTTTCGGACCTTCACAGAAGTTTATTGACCATTTGTAGAACTTCTACTAGCAGAAGCTGCTTGGTCATTTTAGCTTTCCTGATAATTGAGATACGATCCAGTGCTGCTAGGGGTACTGGCTATGATAAGTTTGTATTAATCTTTCAAATAGAAAAAAAAAAGGATCTGTATTTGATCTTGTTCAACAGAGTAGCAGCTTTGTGACTCAAGGGTTGTGTACTTCATCTATTTATTGGCCTAACAAAAGAAAACATTTGAGTCAAATTATCTGTTTTGTAGACATTAAAATATAAAACATCCACCCTAAATGAAGGTATGGTGACACAAATAATTAAAGCCTTTCAATTGACTCCTTTTAATCAATTTTAGTCTGACCTTAAATGTTGTTGGTCAGCCCTTTTCTTAAAACTACTGATTATTTGGAGAGATTAACTTGGCAATTACTCGTTGATATTTCTAATGGTCTATTCATATGTTGTCCCTTTTTTGTTTTTACTGCTTTACTTGGAAAAAGAAATGCTGAATACTATATGATATACTCCCATTATTAACAAGAAAAGACAGTGATTTCTTTACCAGATTTTTTAAGATCTTCCAAATAATACAATCCTACAGAAAAAAGTTGCTAAACAAAATCATTAAGAATGAACTCTGAACATTTGAAGAAAATTACTTGTTAATTGCTGGACATTCTCTCATTTTTCATATTCCTGAAATTGCATAAAAGTATTTTCTTTTTGCATCTCTCTGTTCCCAAAAGTGATATCTTAAAGTATTTATTAAATAACCTTATAGGGGAATTAATTATATTGTAATCAACCATTTAATGCCAACAAAGTGATCTTTTTCCTTCACAGTTATTTCACTGAGACTATGAAATTCTATATCTTCTATGCGTGCTTTATTTATTGAACCATGTTTGAACAAGATCATCTGCTGCTTTTCATTGACGGGAATTTCGGCTGGCAGCATTTTTAAAAAGTGGAAAATGCTCAGTTATCACCCAATGTGAACAGGATCAATAATGGGTTAGTAGTGGCTGATAATTGCAGTCGCTCTTATGTACAAGCGCTTGCATCTTCTTGAGTGACTCTTATCAATCCATTGTCCACCATCATCTGATAATTAGACCAAAAATATAGTGGAAAATTATCCCTTTTTGAATCAGGATTGTAAAAAAACATTTGAAGTAACAATTTAAAAAAATCTATTGTTCCACTTGGGCTAAAAAAAGCTTTGGTAGCTGAGTAATAGTATAGGGGTCAATCTGTATATATGAGAGGGGAGAGAGAGAGAGAGAGAGAGAGAGAGAGAGAGAGAGAGAGAGAGAGAGAGAGAGAGAGAGAGAGAGATCTGAAAATGCTTCAGAAGTTTACAACTGAATGAAAAATTATAGAGATAACTACATATTTCTTTATGACTAGAAAAATAGTCTATGTTTGGCTTTCTTAACATGCTGTGTCAGGATAAGAATGAGAAGTTTCCTCACCTAAATTCATCCTTCAGCTTTGTCATTTAGTTATACATTTTTTTCTTGGCTCTCCTTGAACCCCATACCTTCCTCAGATATAGCCAAACAGAGGTTTGGCAGCTATTTGTTTTCAGTTTTCAGTTTAGATTCCTAATGTGGTACAGGGGGATCCTGCCCATTGATTGTGATTTACCCTGCAGTATGACTTTATCCTAGCTTGGATTAAAGGCCACTAAAGTTAATGAAACTGAAATCTGAATAAGATCACAGTATTCGCTTTCCGTATGCCACAAAAGTATTTGTTTTCCATTTATGTGAGCTTTGAAAAATCTGAATAAAATGAAAGAAAATTGATACTCTTGGGTTATTTTTTTAAAAAAATTACATTTATTTTAAATATTTTTAATCTACTTTTCCAGGATCACGGCTTTCCCTAGAAATAATTGAAGTAGGTTTTGCAAATAATTCTATTACTTCCAAACCACAAAAGATTATCGTACAGGAATGTGACTGGTATTAATGGAATTCTGGGTGATACTACTCAAAGGACAGTTTTTCCCCAGTTGCCACAACACTTGGCAAGAAATCCTTGATTGCTCAACTGTTCAGGCAACCTGACCATTAGATCTGCCATGCAGATCTACTGAAGGTATGTAAATAATAAGAAAAACTTTCATTCTGATATGACATGTGAATATGAAACATAGTGAATCGTAGCCTAGGGGAATCTTTTAGTCTGGTCTCCAGTGTTCTACTCTCCGTGTGAGCAAGGGAGCTGTATTCATATTCTCCTTCGCACAATCAGGAAAACTTCTACTCTCATTTAAGGAAACATAGATAGAAGACCATTTCTGACATTGCCAACCAACATGAGGCAATTGGGAACAACAGATGCGCACCTTATTGGGGTGTAACATGTGATTATGGCTCTAACCTATTTAGTTTTAATAACAGGAGCATCTAGCTGGATAAAATTAAGGAGGAAGGAAACTTTCTGTTTCAGCTTTGACATTATTTTTCAGGGCTTTAAACTATCTAGGACAGAAACAGAGCAATTTTAAGTGCAGTTGCAAGTGACAACTGAACCAATGGCAGTTGGTCTTTTAGCTGAGCTTCAGGACTAATTGTCTTTTCCTATGCAGCAGTCTAATGAGACAGTCACTTTCTGCTAACATGCTGTTAAGACATGTAATGCAAATTACTGTAAGTCCAACATTCTAAACATGGTTTAATTCTTATAAGGATCTAAATACAACTTTTAAAAATGGAAAGTCCTATTACAATGACATTAAGTGGGTTTAAAATTATTAGTTATATTACAGGAGAGTATTTAGTTTTTTGTTTGGATTGCCTACGTGGCTTAGCTGGTTGCGCAGAATAATATAAACCTACTGTTTTTTGTACTCATGATGATTCTGAATTTATTATAACACCCCCATAGGAAGAGAGGTATATATTCATTCAGCTTGCATTTTTACCATAAACTGCTTCTGGGACATTTTTAACAGAAGGAAGCAGGGTATTTTACTGTTTGCATATTTTATATAAAATTCAAAATACAAGTTTTCATACCACTCTGAACTTGAAAGATAAAAAAGTAGTTTCATACCTGAAATTAAAAATATAGCTAGAGGAAGTAATTGGGGGTAATGAGCAAAAGAATATTAAATTTGCTAAAGATACATTTCCTGGCTACTGAAATTTGGACCTGCTTGCTGAAATTATTTCAAATATGTGTTTTAAACAATGAAGCTATACTGCTTTTTTTTTTTAAGAAAAAGAGAAATTTGTTTCTTTTTCTATGTTTTAGCTATTAAATTTAATATGCAGCTTTATCCACTGAATACATTTTATCGGCAATCAGAAATAATTTGTCCCTGAGGTCCAGGTCCCCAATAATGTTCCCTTTTTTGTTATTTATTCTACAGAAAAAATGGTTAATTTCTGCCCATTATGGTTCATGAAATATCAACGAAGGCCCTTGCTTTCGTCCATGAGAGAGGAAGATCTGAGGAGACCTCAATAAATTTCAGGAAAGCAGTTTTTACAACAATCTCATTCTGCATGAATCTTGTACAGGTAGTCCTTGACTTACAAGAGTTTATTTAGTGACTATTTGAAGTTACAATGGTACTGAAAAAAGTGACACCCTGCCAGACAGGTTTGAAAGATTAAGATCTTTCTTTACTCAGTGTCAACATGTTCATGAACAACAAGCCCACGGAATTCCCAACAGACTGTCCCAGAGTGACTTTTTAAATTAAAGGTGTTAAAAGGGTTGGCAGCAAAATGGACCATTCCATCGGTAGAAGCCAACATCCTGTTACTGGACAAGTATCAGAACTTCCTTGGGAGATTTAGAGGCCATTTCAGGGATCCCATTCAAAGAATCACAGCCAGTCAGGAAACTTGTAAATTTAAATAAGGTAACAGGAGACTACAGTTATTCACAACAGATTTTAAAGTGTTGGTTGGAGACATTGGATGAAATGAGGTGACCCTTATTGACCAATTTAGAGAAGGGTTGAGTGATAATCTTCAAGGTAAGCTGGCAAGTCAAGGAACCTCAGCCACTTTAGATGAACTATATTTGCGCTGCATTGTAATTGACTCCCAACTGGAGGTATTGTTAAATTTCCAGAGGCTATGGCCATTCTTTTCATTCCATTGGCATTTTCTTCTTCTTCTACCCATAGTGGTTTTTTTCTATAATTAATCTGTATTTGCTTTTCTTTCTCCTTGCTTGATAACAATGGAGTGTCAGCTTGGTCACAAGGATCCAAGAACAGCTGATCATTGTCTTCTTCAGAGTCCCTTGCCTAACTGTTAATGATTGTGGTCATTGCTTAATAAGGTGGCCAATTACTGCAAGGCAGCTCTTTCACAAACTGGATGGGGGGAACTTGCCGTCATATAGCTGCATGCTATAGCTATCTGTGCATTGTTTCTACAGCTGTACCACACAGAATAGAAAAGGCAAGTTAAGCCATATAAGGCAGGGGTATCAAGACCTCCAAGGTCCCTTCCAACTCTATTACTGTTACTTGATTTCATTGAGGGCTTTATCAGGATTGTGTTTGACCTCAGGGGGCTGGGATGGGCATGGCCAGGGTGGGCATGGCCAGCTTGACATCTCTCATGTTGGAGGTGCCTGTGGTGGCCCAAACTCTCTACCAGCAAAAACGGACTTCTGAGCTCCATTTTTGGCTGTGATGGCCTCCTGCAACTTTCTGCCAACAAAAACGGAGATTGCATGCTCTGCACACGGCCCTTGCGAGCTCCGTTTTAGGCTGCAATGGCTTCCTGCAACCCACTGTCAGTGTAAACAGAGCTTGGGAGGGCAGTGTGCGGTCCTCCCAAGCTCTGTTTTCGCTGGCAGAGGCACTGCAGTCCAGTTCTTTGCTGTTTTCAGGTTGGCCCCACGGGTGAGATCTAAGCACCATGTGGGCTGGGTTTGGCCTGTGGGCCTTGAGTTTGACATCCCTGATATAAGGCAAAGAGGGCAGTTCCCGCCATCACTATTGAATCAGTTTGAATCAGTTTGTGGAAGAAAGCCAGCTGCCATGAGGAAGCAAAGTAGATCCTTGTGATCAGGTTGACCCAGCAAATGTGTTGTGGCTGAGCTAGAAGAAGAGAAATACAGACAATCAAGCTTTAACCTTTAGCAAATATACTTTCTGCATGCTGAAAATCCATAATTTTATATATGTGTAAAAAAAACCAGGGTCATGGTCAGACCACAAACTCGGAGCCAAACCAAAGCCTGGGATGTTACATCACAGCCATCTGCTCAGGACATTACATCACAGAACTCATGAGGTTACAACGCAAAGGCTCAGGATGTTACAACGCAGCCAACCTCCCAGGATGTTGCAGCAAAGGACTCAGGATATCACTACACTAGAGCTCAGGATGTCATCACACAGCCCATTATCCAGGTCGTTACAACACAAAAGACTAATGGGCACACAGCTAGTACCTCAGCCACACAGGATGTTACGAAACAGCCGATTAATCTGCATGCATCAACTCCATCAACTAATCAAGATGTAACCCTCTTACAGCAACAAAGCCAGCACTCCACACACCTCCACCAATATTTATAGGAAAACGGCAGCTCCGATCACGCTTTGCTCACACAAGCATGAAGCCAAAGGCACCAGCCTGAAGATGGCAAGTGGGACCTCATCAAAACATTGCCAGGATACTCTCAACCTTACACAGGAAAAGACCCGAATATGCCAAGACCTGCATACCTGTACCCGTGAAAATCTATGAAAACACACACACACACACACACACACACACACACCACACACACACACACACACACACATACACACACTGAGGTCTGCAGATCATGCAGGGCACTGCAGATAATGGGAACCCAGGAATGACGACCTCCTGTAACACAGAACAGCACAAAACTGTTGTATGCAAAGCAATTACTTTCATGTTTACAACATTAAACACCATTCCCTGAATTGCAGAGCTCACCTATGTTTAGATACAGTAAAATATATTTCATGGCTTCTGAAAGAAATGCAAAGATTTTAGATTTAAAAGAAAAAAAACCCCACTGTTCTTGACTGTACATTTGGATGTGCTGTTTAAGGTCAGCAGTCGTTAAGAAACCCTGAAAAAGTACACAAAGAACAGAACAAAAAAATTACTTCAGTAATTTCTGACAAAAGCAAGGCCATCAGAGCCAAGAATAGCACTTTTTTTTGCCTTTTTTACTTTCAGCACATATATTTGACATGGGTACAATATTGATCCATATTGCACTGGTGGCGTCGCTATCTTTGTGTTTGTAGTTTGCCCCCAGCTGCATGTCACTTCATCAAAATCAATTTGCTTTTGATTTTTGCAACACAGAGATGGGTCAACTAACAAACGACAGGGGTCCTATTCATGACAAAACAATTGTTGCATTGCAAGTATAGTTTTGCCGGAATTTTAACTAGAAAATGAATCCTAAGAGCATATCTCTCTTGCATCATTTACTATCCCATCTATAATTTTTCAAAAACAAACTTGAGATATTCCCGAAGGTCTTCATTTTGCTTTAAAACAGACAGGTTAGTCAACTCTTTGAGACAGGGCCAGGTTATGTTATTTTATTTTACCCTTGGAGAAAACTATACAAAATGCCCATTGCCAACATGGTAAACGGTCCTATTTTGTATTGCTCTGCTTGCTCTAACCAATCAATACGATCTATTCAGAAATATATTTTCATGCATAAAATATTTCCATAATATATAATATCATTTGTAAGGGATAAGCTTTGTGAAGATGGTGATGGAAATCGGGTGGGCTCTAGCCGGCGTTACTGTCGGTTTGCTCGCTGTGCATGCTTTGCGTGCTGTGTGCGCATGCACAATTCAATGGAAATTGTTCTGCGCATGTGCAGAACTCAAAAGAAAGATGGTGGTGGCAACGGCAGTGACCGTGGAACCGGTTTGGGGGCATGGCCAGCCTGGGTTGCTGTCAGTTCTGCGACCCAGGCCAGCATACCACTATCGGTTCGGCTGAACCCGGCCGAACCAGTAGGAATCCACCTCTGATGGAAATACTGTTTCTTAATGTTTTTGCTGTTTGATGCCTGAAGGGCTTTAGGCAGAACTTCATAAAACCTGACAGAGGGCAGCAGTTTCAAGAACAGAAATAGGGTAGTCTCCAGTCCGACTAATTCTGTAGTCATATGCCAGTTCTGATTTATCAGATCAAATACTGCCAGGTTACTTTACTTGACAAACTGCCTGCATACCCATCAGTGTCTCCCACTTCAAAATCACATGCAAACAATTAGCATGATGACAATAAGCATTGTCAGCAATAACATGACAATAACAATATTGTCAGCAGCTCCAAGTTCTAGATTGCATCCCCAATATGCCTGTGTCAGGCCCTTTGTCAAGAGTTTCTTGAGAGAAAAACAATACATGGAAATGTATTGTTATTACTCTTACTATAGTAATATAGCCCAGGGCAGGTGTATGCAACCTTAAACACTCAAAGAGCCATTTGGACCCATTTCCCACAGAAAAGAAAACACTGGGAGCCATAAAACCTGGGTGGGCATGGCCAACTTGACGTCATTCACTCTTACCTGGTCAGATGACACCCCCCCCAGCCACACCTATCCAGGTTTTGTGAGTCCCGGGGTTTTGTGGGAAATCTCTCTCTCTCTCTCTCTCTCTCTCTCTCTCTCTCTCTCTCTCTCTCCCTCCCTCCCTCCCTCTCTCCCTCCCTCCCCCTCCCTCCCCGTAGTCTCCTGCCCAGCTTCACATGTTGAGTGATTAGGAGGGTGAGGGGCAGGGCCAGCCAATGGTGGCATCACACAACAGGGAGCCACAGCAGAGGGATGAAAAAGCCACATGTAGCTCCAGAGCCATGGGTTGCCAATACCCAGCCTAGTGAAAAGTTCAGTTATATTTGGTGCACTTCTGTTTTTTGGCAATGCAGCCTGCTGCCATTGTCACCCCCTACTCCCTTCCTATTAGGAAAAAAAATTAAAACTTAAATTTGTGCCCCAATCCAGAAAAGAACAAAGCAGCCATTAACACAGCAGAAATCGTAATTTCAACCTCAAACGCTGTTAAAAAGAAATACAAGCAGTCAAAGCCAGTTCTTCATTAACCCCAATGAAGTTTATAGAATTTTACAATCTCAGGAATTTGTTATGAAATCTTCTCCAAACCTGCATGTTCCAGAAAAAGGGTCCAGCTAACTGAGTTCAAACTACTTGAAATATTGGAAATTCATATGCCTCTCTGGTCATCATTTATCTTGTGAACACACACTCATTTTTATTTTGTCATGTCACAAGGAGACTGCCATTTGTTTGCTCTGAGGTTTTGGCTAGAAAGGAATTCAGATTGTATAAAGCAACAATTTGTCCTGACTATAGTAATTTTACTCAAATGTTCTCAAAGCAATTATTGATACTTTTCATATCAGAATTAATTTGGAAACACTCTGCTCCCCAAGATGGCTGCTGAAGCGTGAGGGCTTTTTCTCTCTCTCCTCTTACCCAGACTCTGCTATTTTGACTGCCAGAACTGGTTCTTTGGTGGTCCTGCCCCCTGGATTTCAATAGGGGCACTTGGGAATGATCCAATATGACGTTCAGATGGCTGTGCGGACCCACCTAGTAGACCAATCTTAAAAGATTGCATATTCTTGTGAGAATAGCCAGAAAGTCAATGGTCTTTTTTTTACATCTCTTCCTACCAGCAGTACATTTTTATAAGCAAGCCTGGGACTTTTAATTTCACTTTTTCAACTTTTGTTTTTGTTCCTTAACTTTAAATATTAATTGGCTGGCTGAATGGTGATTTTTTTTCCAACCCCTGGTGGGACTTTATCTGCTTTTTCTGCTTTCTCTTTGATTTATTTGGTTTACACTAGCTTCTGCTTTCTTGTATGGAAACACGGCACACATTTTTAGATGGTAAAAGTGTTTCTATTTGGGCTACATCTTATTAAACACTTGTTTCAGGGAATCTGTATTTTATCAATTTGAAAAAGGGGGTTGGATCAAAACAGTTTCTTTTGTTTGTTCTGCTTATCTGCTTCATTGAGCAACAACATATTGGATTACAGAGAGAAGGAGGAGGCTGACGCTTGGAGGTGGGGAGGAAGCAGAGGTGGGTTGCTCCTGGTTTGGCCCAGTTCAGCCGAACTGGTAGTGGCGGTGGCGGGAGGCTCCGCCCATCCACCCAGACGCTTCTGTGCATGTGCAGAAGTGTTGCACGTTTGAGCAATCAGCAAACTGGTAGTAAACTGTTTAGCAACGCACCACTGGGAGGAAGATACTCTTTAGCAACATGAAATCTCTAGCTGTTTTTTTGTTGTTGTTGTTGGATCAACTCATAAAGACTGCAAAAAATATTGTGAAGAAACTGATTCTAAATACCTTAGATCTACAAAAGGATTTTTTAAAAAAGCAGTAGATTCATTGGCAAGAAGTATAGACTCAGAAACAACATAAACAATACAGATTTCAGAAAATGTTCAGAGCCAAAAGTGTGATTTTTAGGACACTAAATTGGCAGGGAAGAAACATGGATCCATAAATTATAAGGTTGACTTCATACTCCTTCCTGAAGCTTAATTCTGTACTTTTATATAATATTAGAGAACCCTCTAGGTCAATACAGAGTAAATGGTTTGTTTTTTTTGAAGGACAATGGGGAATGAAGTCATTGCATTTAATTGAGGAAGGATCTCATCTGGCTTTTTTGGGGAAGGTACATCAGTTTTGCAGATTGGTCTTATTATATTGAATCTGTCAGCAACTGATTAGAGATGGTGTTAAGAAAAAAATGTGAATATTGATCCGGAACCAATTAAGGTTATATTTGGGGATCTGGGATTGAACCCATTAAAATTTTTCTACAAGTTAATAGAGAGTTTTGGAATTTCAATCCTATCTTTCAATAACAACAACAATTGGAATCATCAACTGGACTTTGGCCGAACTGGAAAACTTGGACTGGAAAACGCGCAAACTTTTGAATATGTATCATGCTTTACACCCACAAAGTGACATTGAAAGTTGTACCTAGTACAAAAAATAGGGGGCAGGGGCTATTGCAAATCCATCAAACTGCCGAAGAAGAAAAATGAAGTTTGAATGATTATGTGAACCAAAGTACAGAAAAATTGCTACAGGCTGTGAAAACGGAGAACAGCATAAAAGCAACAGAAACAAAGGCAGAATATAAGGAAAAACAGCTGGATGACAGATTAAATAGATGGAAAACCAAAGCTTTGTATGGACAGCCCTTGAAAAACATTGAAGGAAAATGTGATGACAACTTGACATGGACATGGCTTAAGATGGGAACCATCAAGAAAGCTACGGAAGGTTTAATACTCGCTGCTAAAAAACAAGCACTACAAACTAATGCCATGAAAGCGAAGATACAAAAATCCACTGACAATCCAAACTGCCAACTTTGCAACAACAAAGTCGAAACTGTTTCACACTTAATATGTGAATGAAGCAAAATTACACTAACTGATTACAAAGATAGACACGTCTGAGTTGCTAAATTAATCCACTGGTCATTATGTAAAAAATGACTACTAATTGGTGTTCATGAATGGAGGAAATTTGCTTCAGGAGCAGCCTAGACAGACAGAATAGTATCTTCAGAAGGAATAGTAGGTGTCCTTCTGTTCAAGCTACATATAGTACTTTGTTCTTATCACTGACTATCTAGACCCATTGGACCCATTCAGTGCCATGCTAAAAAAAAGTCAGTAATGGCAAAACAGAGGAACAGAAAGTTTAAGGCACCAGGCTAGAAACCACAAGAGTGAGTTTTAGTTTCACCTTAGACAAGAATGTTGGGTGATTTGGGGCCAGTTTCTCTCTCTGAACCCATGACATCAGGCTCAAGTGACAATTGGCTAATTTCTGTTGCAACCAATGAATTAACATCTGATTGAGCCAGAAAGAAAGAAAGAAAGGAAGGAAGGAAGGAAGGAAGGAAGGAAGGAAGGAAGGAAGGAAGGAAGGAAGGAAGGAAGGGCAGATTCTGCAGTTATGGAAAAACACTAGGAAGAAAAAACATAGAAACAAAATACACAAAGGAAAACACTGCACCAGAATTTGTGTGCATGGAAAAGAGTAGCAGAATGCGTGAAGTGGGAATGAGAGGAGAAAAACTGTGAAGAACACAAGACTTAATAGGCCTGCCTCCTACAGGGTCTCCACAGTGTTGGTATCATCAGTGCATTGAATAGTGGAAGTAGATGATATGGATGAAACTACATTGTTTTTGTCCATTTGCAATTTAATGATTATAAACTATAAAGCAGTGACCCTAATTTATTTGAACCAGATTTTAAAAAATGTTTATTCATTTAAAAGTCTGTAGAGATTCTCAGTCATCCAGATCATGGTTGTCCCAAAGGTGCTTTTTCAGGAGGCAACTGGACTTTCTTGTTTTTTCTTTGAAGATAAACCTCCAAGTGCTTCAATGACCCTCTAAAAGGATGCAAATGACCAACTGTCTGCAAGGAATATAAATCCTTCCATTCCCTGCTGTCCTGTCAGAGCTGAAGAAGCTTCTTGGATGAGAAGGGAAACATCTTCAAAGAAAAAAAACAAGAAAGTCCAGTTGCCTCCTGAAAAAGCACCTTTGGGACGATTATTCATTTAATATTTTTACAAATATTTCTCTGAAGAAGCAGTTCCATTAGAACAGACAATGCTCCTAGGAGGATGAAGGCAATGAATATGGATACATCCACTAAAGACAGAAATAATTTATTCTCTAGGACAATTGTAGGTTCAAATTTATGAATATTTTTCATCTACAAGTAGTACTTGCTTGCTGATAGTAATTAGGACTGCAATTTTCATTGCTAAATGATGTGGCCATAAAGTGCAATATCTCATGACTGTATCACTTAATGATGGCAATCTAGCTATCTCAGGTTCTGTCCTTAAGCAAATCACCGTGGGTTGTTAAATGAGGACCTCATGAGACCACAACTTCCGACCTCCCACCTCTTCTCCATTGATTTTGCTTATAGGAAGCTAGCAGGGAAGGTCAGAAATTCCAATCATGTGACACGGGGATGCAGCAGTTCTGGATCATGATCATGTGACTCCAGGAATACAACAGTTGTAACTTCAAGGACTAGTCAGAACTATCACTTAGCACCATCTCTAGGAGAAAGAGTGGCTGAACCAGAGGTGGATTCAAGAGAGGAATCAGCCGAGAGCCTGTATGTAGTCACAAAATGGACTAAGTCCAATTCCTCTTGAATTCCGTTGACCCTTATCTAATGCCTAGATAGTGCTAATCATTAGTTGAGTACATTCAGTTGTTCCTGATCTTTTGCTTCTGACATGTTGTAACTTCAAATGGTCACTGAACAAGTGTTCATTAAGCTCATTGCAAGGACTATATTTAAATATAATATTTAAATATTTAATAAAAATATACAAGAACCACCTGTAGTAATACTAATGATTAATCATCCAAGACTTATTTAAGCTGTAAGGAAATGAGGTGGAAGACTCATTGCTCCAACCTCTGTGACAGTGCCAGTTTCGAACAGTATAGATATTCTATGTTGTGGATTTTTATGCTTTATATTGCTCAATTTATCAGAAATCACTGTTGTACTAGCAAAAATATTCTTCATTCTGCTGGGTGATCTGCAGCTGGAGGCCAAGTCACCAAGTCCCAAATGTCATTTATTATTATATTTTTAACCTCACCATGGTCTTCCCAAAGCTTTTTGGTCTGCATAGGAGTGAACGTATATTATTCACAGATATGATACAAATAAAAGGTATGTTTTAGAGAAAAATGTACATTTTAGGTGGAAAGATAGAGCTGTTTGCAGTCCTCTGTTGGTGACCTGAGAAAACACTCCCTGGAAATAGACTACCTTGTAAAAAGCTTCCTCTTGGCTTCTTGTTCATGCAAGTTATGTTTTGGGATTTCTCTAAAGAGAGATAAACGGCAATGCAATACTAGCATTGGGAAAAAAATCAGTCTGGATTTGAATCTTGTATGCAATATCATGTTTTTGTTATTATTTTAAGGCTCCTCTTTAACAACTCTATGGCAAATGGGTATTCCTGAATTCATGGAATCTGGCCAGTAAATAAGAGGTTCAAATATCTTCATAAGGAGAGTGATTTTTTAAAAAGTGAATGATGGAACAAGCACAACTGGTTGAATCATTCCTTTCTTATGTTAGGTCTATACCCATAGATGCCTTTTGGGAAGGCACTGTCTCTAAAACTCAAGTCTCAGTCTATTGTATTGTCCCATAAATATTATTTAACTTTTCCAAACTGTTGTATAGGTTCCTGAAATAATGGATAGGAACATTCTGACTATTATACTGTATAAATCATAATAAAAATATTTAATGGATCAATTTTAAGAAGAATGTACATCTGAATTTTCATTCTCCTATTGCTTTCAATGGTGCACTTTCTTTAGAAATCGGAAAATTATTTTGTCCCTTTCATTACTTGAGTTTGATATATATTTCTTATTTTGCCATCATGCTTCAGTAATCTGTGCATAACTGTATTAGTAAGACACGTACTGTATCTGTGTCCTAAAATTTTCTGTAAGGCCTTCCTTGCATTTCTACTTTGAACAAATAGGTGGCACTTTTGACTTATATGAGAACAAGTCCTTTGATAAGAAGGGATACACAATACCTGTAAAAACCTTGGTCATGGAATTTCTTTCTTTCTTTCTTCCTTCCTTCCTTTCTTCCTTCCTTCCTTCTATGTAGGGAAAAAGAAGTGAAAGGAGGATAGCATATATCTCAGATACTGAAATAAAAATATGCTCATCCTCCCAGCAAAATGAGCAATTTTTAAACAAATCCCTTTTCCTGTAGTTTGGAATGCCAGCTGAGGTTTTTATTGTTGGATCCTCAGCAATATACTAAAACAGGCTTCCAAGACCACATTTTAATACCTGTTTGTTTCAAATGGAAGGAAGCAGTAACTACAATGTTTCATTATATTCCTCCCCCCCCACCCTTGGCCGAGTTCACATGTGTCCACATGCAGACTTATACACAGAGGGAGAGAGAGAGAGAGAAATCAAGCTATTGTCTTCGAAGTGTTACTTATCATATTAATTAAAATCTGGTGACACGATAACACTAGCAGCTGTGTGGGAAAGCGAGGGAAATTAACAAACGTTTGATTTGTTGTGTTGCTAATGTGACACTTATTATACAGGTCACAGTAAAACAATACTTCAGCCAAAATATGCTAATGCTGGCAGAGAACTGTTGCAGTTGTAAAAACATTGCTGTTTATTATAATGAGGCAAAATAGAGCACTACCTTGGGGGGGGGGGGCGGCAATTGGCAGCGGCTGTGATAGAGAAATTGTAGTTTTTTGTAAGAGAAAAAAAGTATATTTGAAACACTTTTTAAATGGAATAATATGAAAAAAAAGAAGTATATGTTTACTATATGGGCATGATGAAAAAATAAAATAAATTTTATCTACCCCTCTCGTTGAAGGACTAAAGAGATATTTTCTATCTGTGTATATGATACTAGTAAGCAAACATATCTGCTCAATATCAAGCCATCCTAAATTGGTGTCTTAATATATTTAAAGCATGTTTTAAACTTGATATATTTAATTGTTGAAGTGTTTTTTAACGTTGTCACTATATTTGTTAGTAGTGATTTTCCCCATTAAAATGTTATGTATGTTATTACTATTTTTTGTTTGCAATTCCTACAGTTACTTTTCATTGTGCACAATTTATAATTCATAAGTGAATATATCTTTTCATAGTCAATGGCATCCATTTAGTCAAATGCATTCAAAGTAGTTTTGAAAAAAAGTATTTTTTAGATTTAGTGATCTAGTTCTACCCATGTCCGTACTTTGGAAGTGCTTTATTTTTAAAGAGTATATTTTCCCTTTATGGTACTAAGCTTAGTAGAATTATTCATATTATCACAATAAGTAGGTAAAGTTGAATTGTACAGGAATCCTTATATAAGAGAAGCATTTCCATATTCTTAGAGGAATAATTTGATTTTCAAAAACTTTTTTCAAAGAACCTTAATTTTGTAGTTGTTTTCTCAATCCACAGTACTGTATTTCTTCTGTATATGAAACATGTTTCCTCTGCTTCCTTTCCCCCCTGATATTTCATACTTTATTGATATGGGGTTTATGAAGTCAACCATTATTTGACAGTTTTTGACAGCAAATTATCTGAATGAACACTAGTCATTCAGAACTGAATTCTAAGTAAACTGTCTAGAGGTTAGACTTCAGGGTACGAATTGGGAAGGAGATTTCACCTTGTCATGTGAAAGAATACTGAAATGACATATGAATCAAACATTGGGGAGCATCAAAGATCAAGACTGAAGTGATTCATTTCCATGATATTTATGACATAACGTCGGGTGGAAAGATTTTAGAACTCCATGTACTTAGTGCTCATAATTTTTCACTTCTGTGGCATTTTTCTCTTAGGAACAAATCCATTCTTGTTCCAAACTGCTGATCAATGTACCTGTATTTGTACTACATCTTTTGTAGTAATAGTTCTAATTCTTTCACAAATACTTATCTCTTCACTCTTTTTTGAATCAAGAAAACTGTTGCACAGTAGAATCAATACACATTCTAAGACAAGAATCTTATTTTCAGTTTTATGCTGCTGATGTGATCCATTTTTTAAATTAAAGTAACCAAATAACTCAAAAAATACAGGTAGACTGGATGATAATCTGAAAGTATTGGTTTCTTTGGGTAATTATACATTTTATATTAAAGTAAATAGGTTCCAAGACAGTGTTTATCTATCAGTTGTCTAAGTTTATGCAATGGAAGATTCACACAATTATTAAATATGTTTCATTCATTTTAGTATATTTTATTCATTTTTAAACATTTTATGCTGAGCTGGAATTTTGAATTGCTGAGTTATATTATAACTGATTACAGATAGATGATAATAATTTTAAAAACCAAAAAAGTCAGACATATAATTTGTAAGTGAAATGAAAAAGGATAATAATAATTTAAATGCTATTGTATTTAGGTATTTAAAACCCGCATGGATAAAACGCATATTGCGCTGCTGGAAATTAGGAGCAGGAAGGAGTATTGGATGTTTGCTGCCTTGAGTTATATATAAAAAAGGGCAAATTAAAGTAATATGTATCACATATACATATGTACAAACACATACTCATATCATGTATTATGTGTCATGTGTCATATATTATTGGAATGAAATAAGAGAAGGTATCCAGATTTGTACTGCTTTTAAAATTATGCCACTAGAAAACTTTAAAAGATATTTATTTTATTTTATTTGTTAAATTTATCTACTGCCTATCTCTCTATGGGGCTATTCGAGGTGGCTTACAGTAATAAAAAATAAAAAAATAAAGAAGTGTAAACAGAATAGAAATAAAATAATAAGAATCATAAAATAAACAATGAAGAAGAACAGAATGAAAATTCATCAGTACATCAGATATATTTCTACTAGAGTAAAATTCACCGTTAAATTCCATGTTAGTATTATTTCCCTGATTTGTTTTACAAGATAAATAAAGGAACTTACTTACAATATCTTACCAAGAACGTTTGTTTTTCTTGCAGACTCTTGAATTTCTAATGTTATTTTTAGATAAATTTGTGAACTTAAACTTATGTATATCAATGGAGAAATCTATGTGGAAGTATGTTCCTTAGAATTCATTGTATTTATTTCCATCTAATTTCATACAAGATCAGTGTTTTATTTAACTATCTGATTTAATAGATGGAAGCCTATCTGATTTAAGAGATGGAATATCAAATCAAATTTGAATTACACATATATTTCACTGATTAGTTATTTTTTACCTAAACTTCTTACAAAGCTATCAGTATAAAGCAGAATGAAACACCAGAGCTTTTTCAAGGGAAGTCATACAGTATTGTAATAGAAATAAGTTAAAGGAAGAACAACTGATGTTCATGTATTAGAGGACCCCTCTGAAAATACACTATTTTATTAATATGTGTATTTTCATGGTGATCATTTTCACAATTTGTAATATTTATGAAGCTAAGTTGTTAAAATATGAAGAATATTTATTAAGCTGTTGACGTGTCAGTTAATGCTTGACATCCAGAAGTTTTCTTTATTCAATTCAAACATTTGGTTATTCAAACATTCAATTACTGTACACAATTTATGTTTGGTAACTTTGTATCAATCTTCTTAGAGAACCAAGCCTAGATACATTTATGCTCCCTTTATTTGCATGGTACATGGAAGCAATCTTCAATATAAAGAACATCTTTATTGTTTCAATATGATTGTGGGAGGGTGCTGGCAAGCAATACATGCATACATACATGCACACAGTACAAACATACTCCCTTTTTTACATACATACATACATACATACATACATACATACATACATACATACGTGTATAAAATGACCCAGTTACACACACACACACCTCAATCAAGAGTAACCATATCTATGAAATATATATTTGCATACATTTTATTCTAAACTAAAATTAGGGTAAGAAGATTAATTCAAATAGTGGGACTATTAATAATTTCATGTAATAAAAAAACAATATTGGGGAAAGAAAAAAACAACAACAGTAGTGAAGATATAAATGGCAGTGTTATGCACATGTTTATGGCAATTACAATTTATTAGGAAAAGGAAAACAGCAACCCCTCCCCCCAGATTCTCCAACAATGAACCAATGGAACAATTTGCCATCAAAAATTGTGGGTGCTTCATCACTGGAGGTTTTTAAGAAGAGACTAGACAGTCACTTGTCTGGAATATATAGGGTCTCCTGCTTGAGCAGGGGTTGGACTAGAAGACTGTGAAGGTCCTTTCCAGCTGTATTCTGATTGATTGGTATAGAGTTTCTTGCTTGAGCAGGGGGTTGGACTAGATGACCTACTAAGTCCCTTCCAATTCTGTTATTCTAAGAAATTAGTGATTTGGGAGATCCCCCCCCCAATCTAGCACTTATCAGAAATGATCAATAGCAGTTCCCATCATCTTCATTCATGGGACAATTGTCATCCAGCACATCTCACAGGAATTGAGTTAGGGAAGGCTGCTCTACAAAATAGGGGATTGTCTGTTTCTTTATGAATCACACGATACCTGGTTTAAAACATAATGCCAATGCAAAGGCTACTTTCTTTGCAAAAGGAAGTAGGTGCTAGGTAGTCCAGGTTGTGGACATGATGGCATAAATAGCAGCATCGTGTTCTCATGTGCAGGGATTCCAAGGGCTGCATTGGAATGCTCTGTGCACCAAGGCTTAACAGATGCATAAGGCTGGGGGCTCAATTTAAATACTCAGTCAGGTGCATGGAATGCCAGACAAATAACTGAAAAAGAAAAGAAAGAAAAAGAAACAGTCTGCCTGGAGACTACCCAGATCTGCTCACCTACTGATATATTGTGAGCTTTCTATCAAATGTAATGCATGCTTTGGATACTTAGGGTTAAGACCCTCACTTCATCTCTGTTAAATATTTCTTAAGCATATGGCTGTGTTCAAAAAACTTAAAAGAAACTAGCAGCAGCTGCTCAGTGATTTTTTTTTATTTCAAGAATCTGCAGTAGGTTTTTAATTTCTGCTTAGTGCTGATATATTGAATGTTCTTAAATTATTGGGAGGAAATCCAACATGTACATGATGAAAATATTCTGCTTGCTCCTTTCATAAGCCCATGATCGACTGACTGAAGAGTTTAGCTTGCCTTATCTACGAGCCTCTTAAGTCAGGATATGTGCATTTCAGCCAGCTGTATCCTGCATATAATAGGATGTAGGTGGCACCAGTCCAAATGTTGCCCCTGCATTTGTAAGGCATGAGAAATGTTGCTAGGATTTTTTTTTGCTAATTCGAACTCTAAATGACACAAGAATGTTTAGAGATAATTATTTTAAAAACTTGTACATTAGATGTTTCTCATGTAGATATCATTCCACTGAACATAGAGAATATCTTCTTGTGAATGAAACTTGGAAATGTGGTAAAACTTGCAGGAAAATCTTATGAATAACAGAGCTTTCTATATTTTGTACTGATTAAATTTGTCATTATTAACATATCCAATAATTAGCCACTGACTATTTAGAGAAAACATATTTTCTTTACATTATTATAATATATTATTTTCTGGATTAAATGTTAGTCCAGCAATAATGGAATAATATTTTTTTTTACAAAAATATTACCGTTTCTCTGAACATGGCACGTTGTGCTAGAAGAGTTTATAATAATAAGCAATTTGGATTTGGGGCATTGTGCTTTTTAAAATTCAATTTCCTTATATCAATACTATTCAGGAAGTTCTAAGAAATATTTTATATGATTTACCAAAAATAGTTGTAGCTTCAGGGATATAATCTCCACTTTCTAAAAGTGGGAAATGGAATCATATTAGATGTAAATGCAATGCAAAAAAAGTTAATGCAACATTGTGTGAGAAAATTTAAATGTACAATAGTCAAATATATTCAAACTTGTGGTTCTCACAGCAACTGTAGCTGAAGCTTTCTTTGAACTAAGGTTCCCGTATTTTAAGCGTTATGCCTGAAAAAAAGTACCATTCCTAATCCTCAATCAAAGAAAACAAAGTTTAGCAAGAAATAAAGACCCTGATCTCTAAAATCAAGTCAAAATAATTTTTGGATTTTTCATTCTAAACATGTTTCTTTTAGCAAATGACTGATTTTTGCCAAATGTAACCAATGTAGGCTCCGACCGTTCCTTTGCTAACACTATAATCTACCAATTAATTGAAGGTTCCTTGGTTCAACATCTCCCTTGTAGCTAATTGGAGTCTGTGTGTGTGTGTGTGTGTGTGTGTGTGTGTGTGTGTGTATGTATGTAAAATATTTTGGGATACATGAAATTCTGAGACTAACTTCTTTCTAGTGAAATAATACTTTAGTTTAATTACAAAAAATGTAGTATTCCATATGATATTTATACTTCATGTTAAGTAACATGCATATATACATATATGTGTGCATTTAGTGTGTGTGTTGGCGTGTTTAAGATGGAATAGTCCGCAATTTGGCCTTGTATCAAAAACCTGGTTAGGGGCAATACCTAAATGCATCCACATAATCTATAGCATAGATTATTGTCAGTGAGTAAAGTTATGTTAGATGATTAGGAAGAGAAGGGAAGGTTCTCTGCTTTCCTTTTCTAACCAACATCTTTGCTATAAATCACAGTTGATTTATGGGAAGACATTTTAAAACAGTGTCATTGGAAGAAATGTGAGAGTAATAAGGCTTCTTTGCTCAATCCATCTGATCAGCGAGTAAGGAAAAGTGAGTGAAATTTTGGCAAGCCTTTACAGATGATAAAAAGCCAATAAATGCATAGTCTAAGATCAGATAAACCAATGGCTGGCAGGAGTTCACTTAAGGTCCACTGATTTTTTAAAAAGCACAGAAATGGATTTTGAACATTTATTAGCGGTATGTAACAGTTTTTCTGATGTTTTGTGTCATGATCAAAGTTAATCAAGGACTCTATGCCTGATTCATACATTCCAGGATCAAATTATTCAGTATGTCAGCACTTCATATTTTCAGAGAGTTAAACTCCCCATTAACACCTGCTGTGATCCTGCTAATTTTTAACCCTTTTAGCAGATGCTATTTTTATTGTTTAAAATATGCATATTAAATGTAAAGATGAATTTAATGACAGGTCTGCTTTGGCTACTCATTCAAGAGAAAATTTTAAAAAAAGTCTAGGTCAACAGAGTAAACTTTAGGTGCAATGATCTTAAGAATTATCCAAGTAGGACACTACTCTCTGTTTGACAATAATAATGTGTGTTCTTCTAATAGTTTTATTATTAAACACATCTCTATGCTGCTGCAATAAAAAGACTCTCAGAATGATTATTCTATTTGTCTCAAATATATTTCCTTTTCAGAAAACAGCTGATGTTGCAAATCATATTTATATTATAGCATGTTTTGTAAATGTTTCTGTGTATATTGATATGCAAATGTTGAAAGCGTATTAAAACAAACCAAAATCAAGTATTTGGGATTGTTACGGAGTATATTTTAACACATTTATTTATAATTTAGATTTTATGATTTGTAGAACCTATACTTTTAATTTATTTTTAATACCCCACCTAATAATCTTTTGATTTTAGAATATGTTTGTATGGGGTAGAGACAACATTTCTTTTTAAAGTGGTGGAGAGAGGGAGGGGAAGGAAGAACATTTTGAAATAATCTAGAATTTAACAATAAATCTGTAAATATGAAAACATGTTATTTATTTTCTGATTTAGACTTCCATGATGTTTAGAAGCTCTATACAGCCCAGTTTCCTTTGAGCCTCATTTTGAAGCAGTGATATCTGTAATGAAAATGAATGCTTTGGTGGATAACCACTTTATAAAGAATTCATGAAGCGGCTTAAAATGTCCTTTGCTAAGTGACTGGGCATCACCTATTTTATTTTCAGTTATAATAATATTAATATGGCTCCCCACTGAAAATTTATGAAGCATTTGTTAAAAAAGAAAACAAATGCCAGACTTGGCTTTTCTTTTCTTTTAAAATTAGGTATATACCTAATTATTAGTGTATTTTTATTTAGAGGCACAGCTTATTTAATAGCACAACATTAATTTTGAAAAGTAAGGATTTCCTAATGGGCGTAGATTATTACTGGATTTTATCTTTCCAAAAGTGAGGAAATGATCCATAGCATCATGCAGTACTCATAACCTAAAAATCTATAAAGCACTTTGTAAAACCTAAACTAATTAACTTCTTAGTATATTGTTCTTTAATGTATTTGATGTCCAAATAATACATTTGGTGTCCAGGTAAAACCAGAAGGACCATTTATACTTTTTAAAAGACTCTAGTTTATAAAACACCTCCAAAAGAAAAGCTACCTTAAAAAGGGCATAAAAAAACCAATTACCTTTTGGTAATTAGATATTTACAAAAAGATGTCAGACGAAATCTATAAAACAGAGTTTTAGTGGCACATACACTTTTCTAAGGAAAAGAAAAAAAAATCAAATGAGGAAAAATCATGCCAACCGAAAGACAAACCATAAAATTATAGCAAAAGATAACATGATTTTCAAGTAACATATTCTAATGGAATAAAATATATACTTTATATGTATAAATATAATTATATATATTTCTAGATAGATAGATACTTTGAAAATATGCTTTGGAACAAAGTGTGTCCATGGTTATCACATCTGACTGCTCTCAGGATTTCAGGGTGACTGTGGGGGGTTCAGCTATGTGATCCTGGGAAAGGAAATGGCTGGTTTTACAATTTGGTGGCAGTTCTGTGTTCCTGTGCATACCTTTTTTATTGAATCCAAAGCAATGCACATTTTAATACAGTTAATATATTTAATATGAATATAGTGTATATAAAGTGTATCACCTTAATAAAGTAATATGGGTAATCGCAGACCATTTACACATTAACAGCAATGTTATCACACAGGGAGAAAAGGTATAAACACTCTTCCTCAATACAATGTTTTTCAGATTTCGTTCCCCAGCTTTGCTATATTGGAACGACAGTGTTAGCACACCGTCAGAGACGAAGGCTACTGTAGGGGCATTTAGGCACCTTATTCAGTTTGGAGGTCTGATGCAATAACAACACAATCCACTGCTTAGATTGTTTAAAGTTTTTAATGAGTTATAAAATAAAATAACATGCAAAATATAAAAGTAAATAGGAGAACGATGGGGAGGAAAAGGGGGAAGAGAAGTGAGGAAGGTAGGAAAGAAAGAAAAGAAACATTGACTTCCAACTCTCTCTGTTGCAGTAAAACAAGGCATTAACATCAAATCACAACTTTTTGTTTTTTCATAATAATATAAACAAACTATTTCTATAAAGATTTATCAGTCTAATCAGTAGAACCCAAAATCAAAATTTCATTCGTTTCCACTTCAAGCACAAAGTTCAGAAGCAGTCTCCACATGGAAACAAAAGTACTTATATTATTTTCTTTGATCAAAATAGTCAATTTTGCCATTTCAGCCAACTCCATCAACCATTTGTCCATGGTAGGAATCAAAGTGTCCATTTTTGTGCATACAATAAATAGTCTTGCTGCTCTCAACATATATTAGTAACAAAGTCCCAATTTTTGTCTTCAGGATTTTTTCCCATTAGGTCCAAAAGGAGATTGTTAGCAATGTTTTTTGGAACACTTATCAGTCAAAAGCAGAAGAAGAAAAAATAGCAATGCAATACAATACAATAGAAGAGTTGAAAGGGACCTTGGAGGTCTTCTAGTCCAACCCCCTGCCTAGGCAGGAAACCCTATACCGTTTCAGACAAATGGCTATCCAACAACTTCTTAAAGGCTTCCAGTGTTGGGGCATTCACATCTTCTGGAGGTAAGCTGTTCCACTGATTAATTGTTCTAACTGTCAGGAAATTTCTCCTCAGTTAAGTTACTTATCTCCTTGATTAGTTTCCACCCATTGCTTCTTGTTCTACCCTCAGGTGCCTTGGAGAATAGTTTGACTCCATCTTCTTTGTGGCAACCCCTGAGATATTGGAACACTGCTATCATGACTCCCCTAATCTTCCTTTTCATTAAACTAGACATACCCAGTTCCTGCAACCGTTCTTCATATGCTTTAGCCTCCAGTCCCCTAATCATCTTTGTTGCTCTTCTCTGCACTCTTTCTAGAGTCTCCACATCTTTTCTACATCGTGGCAACCAAAAGTGAATGCAGTATTGCAGTATGATGGAGCAGCTCCATCACAATTGCATTCTTATTTTTATTTCTGCCAGCTTATATATAGGATAAAGTGTAGAGATTTTGTGAAAGACTTCACTGTGCCTGTGGTGTCAGCAACATCTCTCACAAGAAAAAAAAAGACTATTTCTGTTGAAGCCATTTTCTGATGAACATTCCTACATGGCTGGGATACAGTTTAAGTGACCAATCTAGAGATTGGTAGATTGGTTAGCAAAGACATAATGCCATGGGCTTTGCAAACAATGCAGAGATGGTATTCAGCAGGTTCTGACCAGTTCTGGAAAACCGATAGCAGAAATTTTGAGCAGTTCAGAGAACCGGTAAATATCACCTGTGACTGACCCCACCCCCATCTATTCTCTGCCTCCCGAGTCCCAGCTGATCGTGAGGGAATAGGGATTTTGCAGTAACCTTCCCCTGAAGTGGGGAGGGAATGGAGATTTTACAGTATCCTATTCTCCTGTAATGCCCACCAAGCCACGCCCACCAAGTCATGTCCACAGAACCGGTAGTAAAAAATTTTGAATCCCACCACTGAAACAATACCTTACCAAGAAAAGTAGTGGCAATTCTAGGGAAAGTCCTAATTTATCCTTAACTTATATACTTGGTCTTTAATTTCTACTTTTCATATCATCTAGTATTTTGTGGAAAAATACTGAATTTTTAAAAATATCTGGGCCATTAATTAAAATTAATTGTAAATTTTCTAATATTTATACACCTTCAGCATCAGGGATCAATGTTGTTACTTTCTGTGTCTTTTCCTTTATTAAATATATACAATTTTGGTCATCTATATACCAGTATCCACCCTTTTGGAGCTAAGAAAAGGGAGCATTTGTCCAAAGGGAGCTTTTAAATAAAGCTTTAAAATGTGTTGCAGTCTCTGGGGGAAGGCTTTTTCCCTTAGTGATTTGTATGGAAATGCTGGGTAAGACCTCCAAGATTACAATGCTTATTTTACATGGTCTTTAAATAGCAGTCCCAGAAGTGCCAAGCATTTTATTATCCATTAAGTTACTTAGCATCCACTGTGTTCTTTTGGTGAAAATTATTTTTCCTCCAGAAATACCTAATATATAGTTATTCTACAAAAAAAAACCCAGAAAGAAAGTAAACATAGAAGAATCTACAGCAATAATAACTTCCCATAAATACGTGATAGTTTCAGAGAAATTGTACAATATGTGCATATGGTTTTTGAGAGGGATGGGTAGCTACACAATACTAGTGTGTTTGGGCGTTATGGTCAACCAGGGTAAAAAACATGCAACTTGACTTTTGAAATATAGGATTGCAAATATGTTTAATGATTCCATACCTGGCATTTGCAGTACCCTGAATCTTTCCTGGAAACAAAATGTAATAATTTTTTGGGATGCTCCTCTTTGAATAAATCTGAAAAACTCCAGAGAAACTGTTATGCAATCTTTGTAGAAAACAGTGATATTTTTCCAGGTAAGTTGCAATTGTACACTGTTCACATATATTATCTCAATCATCATTAGAAATAAATTTGATGGCTTTCTTCTAAGAGGCTTCCTAGTGAGTTCAGGTAGAGCCAATTCTCAATAGTTTGTGTCAGATGCAGTCAGTCCATTTCTTTTACCTGTATTGGCTGTATACACTGGTTCATGTGTTACTATAAAATTGCCTGGAAGAAAAATCTCAAACAAGAATAAGAAAATCACAAATCTTTATTATAATCTTGTAGCCTAGAGCCTTTTCTAAAGTTGTTATCCTGATTGGCTTCCAAAATTTGATCGCACAATACTGGCTGTATTTTTAAACATTAAATACTTTGGGAAGCGTAGGTTTCAATTAAATATCAGTGAAATCCTAAAACTAATACTTCTATTGGGATTAAAAGGGGGAAGTTGTCTTGCCCCAATCCACTTCTTTGAAGATAACATTTGGCATAACATGCAAACTGCAGTGTTTAGTTACCAAAAATCTTTGCCCAGTCTATAAAACAGAGTAGTTCCTGATTGACTGGTGCTATCCTTGATGCTAATTCTTCTGCATTTCTGTTCTAGGTTAATTAGGGCAAGCTTTTGAATAGTCATCATACCGGTTTAACATTTCCAGCAAAGGAGAATGACAAGGAGAATAACTAATTTCTTACTGCATGTAAAGGATATTGTTGCTGAAGTTTATATTCTTTGCTGTAAACCCACTTCACCATCAGGTGGTGTAAATGCAGAGTTGCCATGCCAAATAGATTACTGTAATTTTAAAAACACCCTATTAGAAAAGAAACAGGTCTTCAAAATCAAATGCTATGTGTATATTTATATAGATTATTTTCATCGGGGCTGAAGCTTTCTTCTTCAAAAAAGAATTCAGTGGGGCTAAGAATTCATTTAGAACTGTCAGCCAAAGTGTAAGAATGATAAACGGCTTTGGCCTTGATAATTTTTATTAAGCACTAAATGTCACATTTAACCTGCATTACTGAAAGCAATTACCCATGTATCAACAGTCAAGCAGCGCAGAGCTAGATGCCTGAAGCAGCCGTATTATGTTCCATCTGGGAATAAGGATTTTCAATTAGGAGGCAAATAGCTGGAGAGGGGATCAAGTCCTCCCGTGCCTCCCAAAGGAGGTCTATGAGAAGTAAAGTCTTCACATCCAAGTAATCGCAGGCAATGTCAACAGAGAATTCCAAACCATCTGCTGCCAGCACAGCATTTACTTTATCAAATCTCAATATTTACAGAATGATGATCAGCTCCTGGGACCAAGATGGCTCACTGCCAGGGTGTTCTGGGAAATTCATTTTAAGGTGTGTCTCAGTAGGCTAATTTATTTACAAGCACCTGTTTCATCCATGGGAGCCGTTAGTGTGCTAGATGAACTACAGAGATTATAAGAGCTAAATTGATTTCAATTGATTTTCATTTGTTGATGACACAATTATAGATATAGTGAAGGCAAAAATTTCTAAGTTAAAAAGAGACATGTTGCTTACTCATGGATTTGTTAACTGCATCAAAATGTAGAAAAATAATGGTAGATATTTATTTACTAATTAAATTTATATGCTGAATTGAAAGTTAATTTTGTAACATTGTTTTCTTGGCTGTAATAATTCTTACTGATTTCTGGAAAAATGCATATAGAACTTTCAGTTCACATGTTTGGCCTTGTATTTGAGGATGTGAATAGAAGTAGTTCCAAGTCATAGAAAGGCACCGAAGTTAATGGCAGTGACTAACAAATTTGTCTACTTCTCTACAATTACTCTTCTGTTATATATTTAGCATTTAGCATATAAATGTATAATGTACACATTTGTTGGCTTGAAGTAATAGATCTTAAAAGAAATGCCATACTGTATGTGATTATTCTTCATTATGCTTTTCCTTCTAAAACATGAGTATAGTGATTCTTTATATATTTTTTTAAATAAAATTTTTATTTTCAAACAAACATAAACACGCAAAACATATAATATAAAAAACCTCTTCAACTACATACAGTATGTCGATTGGTTATAAAATCTTTCTCCGTCCTTTCCATAGTCATCACTTGAGCTTTATCAAAAATCACTTATTGTCAATTAAATATCTTTGTATACATTATTATTGTACTTCATTTGTTTAATTATCACTATTGTTTCACCATTTTAAACAAGGTATTCTAAATATGTATCCATTTATATTATAATGATTCATTATATCATCTTCAATATATCCAATAATAAAGAAATTTTTTGTATCCTATTCTAAATCATTCTATTATTTTAGCATTAATAACATTCTCTAATAATTTTCGATTCCATATTTTTTCCATTATTAGTATCATCAATCTAATATACATTTATACAAATTATTATAATTGTTAAACTTCCATTAAGCATAGCTATTATTACATCCTTTTTATATGAGGCATATTAAATTTGAAGTAAATTTATATTATGGCATTTCATTACATCATCCTGAAATCATCCAATGATATTACATCTTTATATTCTATTCTATATAGAATTATTTATCTTTTATAAAAAGGCTTTTCAACATCATCTTCATCATCCTCACTTACAGTTTATATAAAATTTCATATTATCAATCTAGTATATATAAATGCTTTCTTATCATTATTGATCATTTATTTGACTATAGCTATTATTACTTTATCTTACACATAAAACTCAAAGTTTAATTACATTTAACTACATTTTATTGTGACATTTCATTCATCATCCTGTATCCTTCCAGAAATAGTGCAGTCCAATATCTCTTGCCATTTGTAGAATCTGTATTCTAAGTGTTTTCTTGATAAGTCTTATGTGGACTTCTCTTGACAACTTGTTCATTGGATATCTTAAAAGAATTTGAAACCCTCCATCTGTTCTTTTCATCTGCTTGACTTTTGTTGTCACTGGTGCTTCTGCTGAAATTACTCTCATTGTTTCTGCCAAATTTTCACCCCATTCTTCATCTATGTTTTGACAGCTGAGATAGAGTTCCAGTTCACCAATCTCTCCTTTCTGTATTCCGCACTTATCATTTCCCTCCACACTCAATTTGCTGTCAATGTCAACAATTTTCTTATCACTTTCATATGTCTCTGTAATTTTTTGAACTCTGTCCTCAAATTTCATCGTTGTTTTATAAGTATTCTCAACTCTTCCCTCCGTACTTTCTGTATTTTGATATTTTGTATTTTGATCTATAAATTCAAGACTCTTCAATTCTCTCTGTAGTTATTAAGAGTTTTTGAATTTCTAACATAATTTTTTGCAATGTTAGTTCCTTTTCTCCTTCATATAGTACCATTTTTCCAAGTTATAAACACTGCCACTAAAACATCCAAGGCTTTTGCTAGGTTTCAAACAAATTCATTGAAGTTTTTTCCACTGACCCTTTCAGTAAACCAAGCTGATAGCTTTGTAATATCAGATGTTGCCAAGCCTCTAGCCACTAGATGGCAGTGTTACATCTATTCCCTCTGTTTTTGGCTCTCTTTTCTAAACCCTGGGAAAAATATAGAGGAAGAAGGGGGAAAAATAGACCAGTTCAGTTTAAAAGTAAGAGGCATTTGTAAAAAGTCCGTCCATAAAAAACAAACAAAATTAAAGTGAAAAAGATAACATGATAGTTTTAAACCAGGGTAAATTCGCCACTTGTTTCCTTCTGTCTTCAATTTTATTTTAACTTTTGAGTCTTTTGGGTTTTCTCTTCTCTAATAATAAAGATTTTTCTCACCATTTTGACACACTATCTCTCCTGTGCTGCTTCCGTTTCAGGGGCTTGTCCCAACCTTCTGCAGCCATAATGGCTGCTTCTCTTGTAGCTGGCAAAAAGAGCTTTTTCCTGGATCAATCAGGGGCTTTGCAATGCCCCTGAGATCAGCAGGATATGCCCTTCACTATCACCGTTCCTTCAGAACGGTTTAGATCCAAAAAGGATCATCCAGCAACAGAGATATCGACAGCAATCCTGGAGCCCCAAGATTGCATGTCATCTCGTAGCGACGTAAAGCCCCACCTCTCCTATATTTTTTTCAATGATGTTAATTACAGCTATTCTTTAACTGCCAGATTAAAAAGTTTGAAAGATAAGCTATTTTGAACTATAATATGAGAACAGTTATAGGAAACATTTGTAGTTCAAATCTATCAGTATCCCTTCAAAGAATCAACTTGTATAGCATAGCGTTGGCAATATTAAAATTTAAATGAGCTTCTGAGAAGACTGCTGAAGGAGAATGAGCGTACTCCAAACTAGGATTATTTTTGTTGAGGTTATTATATTTTTATTTCTACTTTTTCCTGGTGCAATTTTAAGTATCTGTTGAAATACTGCAATGAAGAAGTAGGGGCCTGAAACAAAATATTGCCCGAGCTTAGTTGTTAGTGTAGTATCTGGGTTATCATAGTTAACAATATACAGAAAATTAATTCTATGCTGCCATCTCCAGTGGTCATCTGGAATTTTGCAACCCAGATCTGATGGTCCTACAAAGAGCAGTTTTCTTGTTACTCTACCCAGCTTGGAACAGGAGCTTGGCTAAGGTTTATAGGTAGAAGAGATCCTTTCCTTTCACTATCTTTTTCTTTGTTCACACTTTCTTCAAACCTCTAATTTTCCATTTTTTAAAGCACCAACAAGTCCCTATCAATAGTGTCCAGACTGAAACTAGTTACTTCATTATTCTAATTTTGTAAAGCGATCTATCAATTAACAATGCATGGATTTGTGCAAATAAGGCTAAAAGTCAATTTGCTTGGGAAATTATTTGTAAAAAGCAGTGTAAATTCAATCATGCAAATTATTTTTAACATGCAAATTAAAAGGTATATTAGAAATACGCAGTTTTCTGTTTGCAGAAAACATTTTTTAAAAAAATAATACAAAAACAATACATTTCCCCCTGTAATAGTCACAAGTATGAGAAACAGAAGCATCAGAATGGACAGATTGATTCATTCATTCCTACCTAACAGGGATGAACAGATTTTGCAATCTCACACTTATTCTAAGTCTGTAATACACCAGGCTATTTATTAATAAGTTTTAGAAAATATTTATATTACAAGACCCTAATGAATTGTTATCTATCAGCATGTGGCAAATATAATAGCTACAGCTTCATTATATTTAAATACTATGTAGTTAAATAAGCCCAGCTAAACACTGAGTCTTCTGCATGCTTTTTAAAATTTCAGCTTCTTTCTATCGATTCCATTTATGACTAAATGGGGGAATTAAGTATTTGCACATGAAATAAACCAAATAAATGTTTCAGTCATCCCATTTTTACAAGTCTGGAATCTGTTCATCCTTGTTATAAAAGCACCAAAATCGATTCATGTTAAGAGTCTTAAATCACAAGTCTTAAATCTGATTTTTTTTATTGCTGCATTTGGACGGGAGCTCAAGACAAGAGGAACAATGGAAAGCGAAAGTATATTATGTTCATTCCCACTTATTTTTCCACTTTCCTAGGTGAAAGAATCTTCTGTAACTCAATAGCATGCTTTATCCTAATACCCACTTTGTAACAATACTATAAGAGGATATAGATGACTCTTAAAATTGGAGGTCTAGGTAGGATCTAGATATCAGGCGATTCAAGACAGACAGAAGAAAATATTTTAACGTGTCACTCACGGAGTTTTATTATTTATTTATTTATTTCTTGGATTTCTAGACCGCCCCCTCTCCCAAAAAGGGACTCGGGGCGGTGTACAGTCAATGCAGATAAAAATACAATCATAAAACAATTAAATACATTTGGATGGAGGAGATAGGCTGTACAAGAAATAAATATATTCTAAAACCCTAAAAACATCCCCGATTAAAAACCCAAACCCAATTAAAATAAATCCCCGGGAGGTAAAACTAAGAAAGTGCCAGGCCAGCTGATTGAAATAGGTGAGTCTTTAACTTTTGACGGAAGGAACGGAGGTCGGTGGTGGAATGGTAATGCTTGATACTAGCATTTGTAGTAATGGTGGGTAAGTTGGATAGTTTTAAAAGGATTAGTAGGTTCATGAAGGGTTAGTCTATTGATTACTAAAATTGGTGATTGTTTACTACCTCAAGAATCATAGGCAGCATGGCTCTATGTACTGTTTGCTGGGAAGTGACAGTGGATGAAAGATTTTGCCCTCCACACTTGGCCATTGTGTAAGAGTGAATATTGATCTTGATGAGCTAGGATTTGAACTAGCAGGACTCTCATTATTGTTGTATAAGCCGCATGATATGTAAATTTGCAAAACAGCCAATTCCTTTTTATCTGTATTTCTCATATTTTGATTTACAGTATATTGCATATCTGTCAAGTTTAAAAGCCCTTTAAACTTTCTATATGCATCTAGACATGTTAGAATTCATTATTAGGGCTGTGTGAAGCTCCAGTTTAAAGACTTGATTCAAAGATGAATTGATTGAATCACTTGGACATAATTTTTGAAACAAGTAGCCAGACTTAAAATAGCAAGAGATTATGCTCAGGAGTGAAGCCTTTGTGAAAGTAGACAACATTTTAAATTAAGAATGAACATGAAGAAAGGGCAAAGAAATAAGAGAGAGAAAAACAATTGGAATAAAAAAATGTAACTGATATTTTAAACATTATCTTTTTGTTGTATTTAGAATGTTATCAAGATTCTATTGACCAACAATATAGCAAAACAGAATATAAAAATAAAAATCGCTCTCTTGCTTAATTCCATTTTGTACTTTGGGTTTAGTTCAAGTATTGAATCAAACATGTATTCCTATTGATAATAGTTGCTGTGTTTATTTAATATTGATTTTAGTTTGTGTAATATTTTAAGCTCTAGGGCAATGATGGTGAACCTTTTTCGGCTCGCGTGCCAAAAGCGGGGGGAGAGCGCAGGGGGGTCATGCGCAGGTGTGCCACACCCATAATGCAATGCGCAACCCCAGCTCGCATGGGCACATGACCAGCACTCCCCCCCCATTTTTTGCGTGCCTTTTTTGCCCTCCCTGAAGCCTCCGGAGGGCAAAAAAAATGGCCCTATGGACAAACTGGAAGTTTGGAAATGGACTTCCTGTTTGCTTGTAGGGTTGGTTTTAGCCCTCCGGAGCCTTCAGGGGCCTTCCGGAGTCTTCCCTGAAGGCTCTGGAGGGCCAAAAACGACCTTACGAGCAAACCAGAAGTCACTACCGGTTTGCACGTAGGGCCGGTTTTTTGCATTCCAGAGGCTTCAGGGAAGCTCCTGAAGCTGCCGGAGGGTCTCCAGGAGGGCAGGAGATGCTGTTTTTGCCCTCCCCATGCTCCTATAAAGCCTCTGGAGCCTGGGGAGGGCAAAAATGGCCTCAAAAAAAGGCTGAAGTCAGCTGGCCAGCTGACAGGGCCTCATGTGCCCTGACAAACGGCTCCGCATACCACCTGTGGCACGTGTGCCATAGTTTCGCCATCCCGGCTCTAGTGTATTGTAGAATGGAGACATTATTATGACAACATCAACTTCTTTGTGAATTATGTGTCTTGAAGAGTGTGATTTAAGATTCTATATAAATACTTTACAGAGCTAGTAATATGTTGATGTAATAAGTGAAATCAGAAATGAAAAGAAATATTAACCAACAGTTTCTAGAGCAAAAATCCCAAGCCAAAAAGAGTTTGTGAGATAAAAATAAATTATATTGCATAGTTAAGTTTAGAATATTGTACATTTAAAGAATCTATTGCCATGATGGCGAACCTATGGTACCCATGCTACAGGTAGCTCACGAAACCATATTTGGTGGTAGGCCAGCCGTCAGGTCTGGCACGCATGCGCACACCAGACAGCTGATTTTTTGCCCTTCCAGAGGGCCAGGGGAAGGCCGTTTTTGCCCTCCCCAGGCTTCAGGAAAGCCTCCAGAGGCTGGGGAGGGCAAAAAATGGCCCTAGCCTCCCCTGGCCCCTGGAAAGCCTCTAGAAACCAGAAATGGATCGTTTCCAAAGTTCTGGTTTTTCACCTTCCCCAGGCTTTCCTGAAGCATGTGCGCATGCGCAGGGGGGCATGCATGCACGTGCAGGTGGGTGGGGGAATTGAGTGGGAATGGGTGCGCATATGATAGCATGCACGCATGCAATTTTGGCACGCTGTAAGAAAAAAGGTTCGCCATCATTGACCTATTGCAATTATGCATTTTTGTATGTTTTCTACTCCCCAAAGCCATTTTAATATTTGGAGGGAAGAGTATTGTCCCTAATAATGAAATGATAGATTTTTTTTCCTAGCATGGATAAAAACACCTTGGAGAAAAAGGCCTGTTTTTAGCTTAAAAATGGGAAAATAGTATGTATAGGCTAGTTACAGCTTTTTAGACGTTTTGGACTGCTACATCCATAGGCCTAAATTTGAAAGTACAAGTCTATAATTTTCAGTCTGGTAGTGCAAGAGCTGGATGATACCAGTTCTGTTAACCTCTAGTCAAAACATAAAAAAATCACAGATAAAATTTTTCTCCACTCCTATCTTATCTAGTATAAAATGGGAGAATGACAGTGTACTCACAGTTCTTTAGAGGTAAAATCAGGGCTGGGATTCAGCCAGTTTGCACCGGTTCGGGTGAACCAGCTGTTAATTTTGCATCCAGTTTGCTGAACCAGTTGTTGCGAGGACTGGCTGGCCACGCCCACCCCACTCTCCCAGGAGTCTCCACATGGCCCATTCATAATGCCAGGTAAGTAGCCCATGTGGAGGCTCTGGGACGGCAAAAAATGGGCCTCCCAGAAGTCCAAAAACGGGCCTGTTTCCACCCTCCAGAGGGCCTCTGGAGCCCGGTGGAAGCCATTTTCACCTTCCCAGAGGTTCGAGGAAAGCCTCTGGAACCTGGGGAGGGTGAAAATGTCCCTCCGCCATGCTGCCCACCATACCCATGCCCACCCAGCAACTGGGCAGAGAACCGGTTGCTAACACTTTTAAATCTCACCCCTGGGAAAAATCCTGTTTAGTCTAGGGGTTAGAAAGCAGGAGACTGTGAGTTCTATTCCTGCCTTAACCATGAAACCAGCTGGATGGCCTTGGGTCAATCACTCTCTCTCAGCCCAATTCAGTTCACAGGGTTATTGTTGTGGGCAAAATCGGAGGAGAAAGATGTGTTGGATATGTTTGCCAACTTGAGTTTTTTTGTAAAAATAATAAAGGTGAGATACAAATAAAATAAATAAAGCCTTATTAATAAGTTTGATAAAGTTCAGGGTATGTTCTTCCAACTGAAGCATTAATTTCAGTTCCCAGATTTAAGAATATTACTGAATGTATGCTGAGAGAATAATTCTACAAATTGTAGTTCTTCTTGAAAAACATATTTAATTGATTTTATTCTTGTTGTTATTCAATCATTTTGCTATATTCCTTTAATATTTTTGGGGTTGGATGGCAGGAGACAATATTTTCAATAATATTTTTGGCAGCAGTCCCACGCTTCCTTAAGGATTAATGACAGTTGCTTTTGAACTGACTTTCCTAGGATTCTGTTGCCAGTTAGTCCATTAGCCAATAAAACCTAGTTTGGGTGCAATTTATTTATTTTAAACAAAATTTAAACTATCTAAATCGCTGTGGTGCTAACAGAGAGCAAAAATTAAATTCACTATCGCAATTTCTCAGTATTCTTGGAAAATTGATTTGCAAATTGGAACTGAAGCTAGAGCCTTGCTGAAAGTAAAGAATTTCTATTCCGATTATAAATCCCCATGGCTTTCCACTCAGTATGCTTTTAAAATACAATAGTAGCTTTTAAAAAAAAACCAGTAAGTTTATCCTGCCAATTTAATTTCTTCACTTTACCCCTTTCTTTAATTTGGAATTGAGCAACAATTTATATACTATTCATTTATGCATAAAGCTCCTGAGAAAGTGTATTAATATTAGATATTTGACTACATATTAAATTTATCCCAGACATTTTGGTATCATAGATAATACTATCAATTCCTACTGATCACAATAGCAGGTGTACAGACGTTCAGAAGTAAGATGCTGTGGCAGCCCTGAAAGCCATCTTGGAGCTTCAGGGCTGCCACATTTAATGCCTGGGGGGATTACAAGGAGTGGTGGAGGATTAGCCATAACAACATTCCTTTCTCTGGGAGTCAAGGGCATTTGCCCTGGATGGGAATGACTGGGGGTTGTCTCCAGTTGGGACGTTGAATTGATTGGACCATGTGATGGACTTGTGGGGGCAGGGGATGGATCTTTGACTTTCTTTCGGGTGGGGAAAACCCGGAACTCTCAGATTCGGGTTTTCCCAGATGTGCCAATATGACATCGTTAATAAAATGGAACTTCAAGGCACTTCAAGCCTCTTCAAGTCTTCTTTTGTTGGGGATGTTACTTGGAACCCTGACACACTGCTTGTGTGCTTTAAAATCTGATGTGACCCTTAAAAATAGAACATGGCATAAATATGTCTCTGACCTATTCAGTACTGTTTTTCCTGTATTCTAGCAGCTGGATCCAGAACTATTAAAATCAATGGAATATAAGTTAATCATGCTTTCCAAATAATTGTAATGTGGGTGGATCCATTTCACATTAACATGTTGGTTTGACATCTTTAGAAAGTACAAGTGAGTATCTGAGAGAAGACTAATGATCCAGCCAGTGTGGTGATTAAATCAGTTCAAGATTGGGGCAACTTGAATTCACCTCAATTGTCAGCTATGTTAGCTCACTGAGCAACCATTGAGCCAACCATTTTCTCTCCACTCAATTTATTTCACAAGATGTTTCCAGTGACAATAAAGAGACTCTTCTGTTTAAGCCATGTTGAGTTCCTAATCTAAATAAAAAAAATTAAATCCATCTATTTATATGTATAGCCAAGGTTGTGTATCACTCTAGCCGGACATAAACATTAGGCATTTTGCATCGCTTTGGAAGTGGAAGTATTAAGGAAGTATAACAGAATGTAACAATTTTGCTGAGCTTCATAACATATATTTTCTTGGGACCATGATGAGTCCAGGAAAAAGTGCAGCTTTTGCTAGCAGGTATCAGAAATGCAGTATAAACACCCAAGCACCTTTTCTCATTTGGATCCAAATAGTTTCACATTCCTAATCAGCAATAATATACATTTTATGAAGAGGGAAGGGTAGATGAATACCATGATCTTCCAATCTAAAGATCTGGGCAGCACAATGCCATCTAGTTGGATCAGGATAAAGAATACAGTGCCCAGCTATGGGTACTTGGTCTTAAACTAATGCTGGGCTGGACTACATGCAACATGATTCTTTATGTAAGATACAGTACTGCCTCTCCTTTATAGCAACAATGCAATCTAGAACGTAGAGCAAACATTATCCAAACTCCAGAAATAGTTTTGCCTCTCATTACAGATCCCTTTGTGCCAGGGATGGGTTCTGGCTGCCACTACTGCCAGTTCGCTCAGGGACGCCCTTCGCGCGCATGCGCAGTGCAACAAAAATTGCTCTGTGCATGTGCAGAAGGCAAAAAGAAGATGGTGGTGCCTATGGCGCCGCCGAGAGAAGCAGCTCAGGGGCGTGGCAGGCCTGGGTCACTACTGGTTCCAGCGACCCAGGCCTCCAAGTTACTACCAGTTCGGCCAAACCGGTCCAAACTCTGCTCTGTGCCTGGGCCCATCCCATTTGTCTTTTTTTTTTTAAATCAAGGGTTGTAACAAGACATATTTCGGACAGTAGTAAAATAGCATTGTTAGTACTGTTCCTAGCTTTCCCTAGAATACAAACTGAGAACTACTATATGACTGCCTATATGGAAGAAGTGCCTTTTGTGTGCTGGTCTCGTTTGTTTAAACAAAAGAGGGGAATGAAATATGCTATAGAATACTCAAGCAGATGCTTGCCATTATATTAACACATGTATTATGGTGTATCATGTAATGGTATACTGTGGGGAATAGTAATGAATAGTTTGGTGCACAATAATGCGCATTGTTGATGTTTGTTAAAATAAAGATATTCAATTTATAATAAAAGGGATTAAAAGCTTAATTCATGACTATGTTAATATTTGTCTGCATGTACACAGATAAATGGTAACGTACCTTATCACATTAAGCACCTGCGTGTACAAGTTGCTCTGCTGAGATCTCTATGGGATTGTATGTTTCACAGAGCTTAAACTTTCATTTTCCAAAATAATGATATCATTCATTTACAGATATAGATAGGGTTTCCTTACTCTAACGCTGTCCTGAAATAGGTATTGTTACTTTAGCTACAAAAAAGGCTTCAATTACCACAGTGGTTTCCTTGTGTTTCCATCTAATGATATTTGTGTATAGTATATATAAATTTATATACTTCTGCAACAAATCTGATTGCATGACAGATGTGAATTAAGACTTTCAAGAAATTCATTTCTGATGCTAAAGAAAATGGATATTCTCACTGTGGAAGAAGTGAAGGTATGAGTGGCATGTGACACAGATCCCATCTTAATATCAACCTCCTAGTGTCTCAAATTCCCTACCAACCATTGCATAGGCTTAACAGAAAAAAAACACCCTGCAATTCGTGAAGAATATGCATAATTAGGGAATGTGATTGATGTCTGAACTATTTCATTGTTTTTCTCTGCTGTGCAAGCATTTACAGGAATGTTGGATGGCTGTGCAGACTCTATTTGGTATGTTCCAGAGGACACAATGCCAGCTGAAACACCCAGCATGCCCTTTTTATTACTAAATCAGATGGCAGCCAAGTTATTGTCAATAATTTTAATGGGGAGACCTTAAAAGCATGCTTGTAACTGTGCATTGTAAATTTATAACAATTAATGCCCACAAGCTAGTATTAAAACTATTTTAGATGGTGCAAAATAACACATTGTTAAGTTTGTAGGGAAATATATTGGTTTCCTATATAAAAATGTCAATTATTATTATGGCAATGCAGTAGAGAGAAAATCCCTTATCTTTTAACGCAAATTTACTTTTGTTTGCTTTATATACAAATATGCAAAAAAAAAACATGCACATAACTACAAAATATTCTAATATCTTAAAAGCATTTCATGTTAATTTATAAACTGGCTTTTTTGTATCCATAGTAAACCAGATCCTATTGTTATCTAAAATTTAATTTAAACTACCGGTATAGTAATTTAAAAGATTTTGATTTAAGATACGCTTCCCTCTCTGGCTCCCTATGTTGAACTATCTTTCCTAGCTAATACATGCTGAAGTTTTTCTATTTTCCTGTCCAACTCTCATATCTCTGAAAATTAAATCTTGTTACCTTTGGCTGCAAGGGTTACGCTATCAGCAAACATAGGAGAAAAATGAAAATCAAAACAGTATAAAGAAGGTAGGAAGTAATCTTAGCAAGAAAAATCTTCCAAGCTGCAGGAATAAAATGTGTTGCTTTTGAATGGAACAATCTTAAAAAAAGTTATGTTGGGCAAAACTTGTCCATATAAAGAAAAATATACTCCAAAATAATCCTGGAACTGTACCACATATATAAATAGGAATTTGCTTTATTGGGGTACCATGGATTTGTCAGTTATGCATCCTACTGCTAGGAATGCCCTCAATGCCCTCTCATTCCACCTAGAAGATAAAATTACTATACTGTCGGCATATAGCAAGACTAGACCCGCACAATCTGATAATGGATTAAAAATGATGATTAGGAAAATGTGATAAGAAAAGTGTTAGAGTGCGCTGAGATGGATAGACTTACAAAAGAAATAAAAGATAAAGGAGAATCTGAATACTACTTGGTATGGAATATATGGTATAAATGGTTAGAGGAAAGATGTAAATATTAGGAAAGCATCAAGGGAAGAAAGATTAAGGAGTTAGAAAATAGATGCAAAGCCGTATAAATAGACATGATACAAAATGTAAGATGTATTCTATATAAGTCAATACATTAGTAGATTAATATGTATAACAGAAGTATATGTACACATGTATGGATATAAAGAGAAAAATGGTACAACGGATGTATACTGGTGCGGAAATGTTGCAAAGATGACAATTGTGTTATAAAACTGGAAAAAAACCTATTCAATAAAAATATTTTAAAAAGAAGATGGTTAAAAGATGAGAAAGTCTGAATTACTGAATTATTGTACAGGTTGAAAAGTAAAATATCAGCATGAAAGACCAAGTCCCCACATGTGAAGGTTTAGTTAAACTGATTTATTGCTAAAAGCGTATGCACAATCTTCTCAACTAATGGTCAGTATTTGCTTAGCGTTAGGGAAGGGGCAATGGTGGGCTAGATTTAGTTCTGTAGTACCTACATAGCAATTCTAGGCTGATCCCCCTTTTTATTCCACCCCGAGGCTCTGCCATCCCTTTTCCTATATAAGCAGGCACCTTTGTCTTGCCTCTGCTTTGGTGGATTAAGCTCCAGAAACATAACCCCAGAGATAGAGGTACACACAATCTCTGTAATGATATGTGGGAATGCACTTGTGGGACATGAAGAAGAGCTGCACACCAGACAACCATCATGCAAAAGATATTGCAGCCCACAGAAGCCAAGGGGATACGGGCTACATTAGAAGGGACCCTCTTTAGTTTTATTGAGATTAAAATAAAAGAGGACAGAAATACTTCCAGACAATTAATGTATCCTTACAATAAAGGTAGATTTATCATGTATAGTTGTATTTCTTGTCTGAGTTACTTTGAAGGGTTAACAACTTATCAAGCTAAGTCAGGTTACTCCTTCTTCCATTAGTTTTGGCTTCACGTGGTCTTCCAAAACCCAAATCCAATAACATAGCCTCCAAAGAACTGCAAAACCTCTGCCCACCCAGTCTATCCTAGCAGCTCTGGCGCCACTGATTGCCTCAGAATATGGAACAGATAAAATGGCCACATTCACCCTCTTGCTACAGAGTTGGTGATGAGACAAGATGATTCCCACAGACTGGGCATATTGTTGCAGTCCCAGGACACTGATTGGCTTCAACCAAAAAGTGCTCTTGCTCCCACTTCATTTGCAGCCTGAAAATTGGGGGCATATGAATTCTTTCAAAAGGGCATTTGTAATTCTCAACTACCATTTGTAAATCTTTTTAGTATAATTAAAATGAAATGAAAAAGAGTCTTTTTACTCCATTCTTGTGAATAGACACCAGCAGATCTTTGCTTCCATTCCACATTCTAATGAACTGTTTACATTTATGGCTCTTTCCCAGCTGCCTCCTCTGTTACAGAAAACAACTTTTGCAATTTTTCCAAAGGTGACTGTATCAGAACATAGGATCCTATTGTAAAAATCCATAAGACATGGCTAATTTCCCCTCAAAAGCCCATATGAATCACACCAAAGGCTTTCAGTTTCCTAGAATTTGTACAAATAACTGACAAAATAGTAAATGAGGGAGATATTCCCCATATCTAAGTATACTTTACTACCCTGAAATAAAAATTGTACTGATTTGGGTTTGCAGAGAAATGTATCAGGAAATGTTCACATTTCCTCCAGAACTTCTAACCAAATGCTACTTGGCAGGTCTAAAAGTTACAATCAGCACACATTTGTAAAGCACCATGTTAAAAAAAACCCTAGTAGATGAGATTTCAGGATTAAAGTTTCTTTTCTTTTTTTAAGAATATATATTTAGCTTCAGTACTTCTGAGCAATCTAGGTGACATATGGAAAAAATGTTTTATTCACTATTTAATATTATATATGAAAGACATTTAGCATCACAATCATTGTGATATCACAATTAGCCCAAACTCTGAATACACAGAGAGGTATATTTTAACAGAATAACAGAATAAAATAGTTGAAGGGAACCTTGGAAGTCTTCTAGTTTCCTGCTCAGGCAGGAAATCATATACCATTTCAGAGAAATGATTGTCCAACTTCTTAAAAACTTCCACTGTTGGAGAACACACAACTTCTGGAGGCAAATTGTCTATGATATATGGTTGTCCTCACTCGAAAGGTCTCAAATCATGTTGACTTAAATCCTATTCTAATGTAAGTTCTATTTAATTATATGCCTCCTTCCCAACACATTTTTTTAAAAAAGGAACCTTCTCAGTGACAGTCTGCCTGTTTAATCCTCTTTCTATTTTAAACTATTCTAGTTTAAAAGCAAAGAAGGGCTTATTAATTGAATCTTCCTTTTAATGCCTCATTTATTTAAAAAAAAAATCGCCAGCTATATTTACAGCCAAAAGGCACACTTTTATGTTCAAAGCTTATCTCTAGTGTGCAGTTTCATTGTTCTGTTCTGCACAATCATGAAAAAAAAGATTATGACCTTCCAGGATTTTTGTCAATTACTATCATTCTTTAATATATATATTTATAATTAGTGAGATTTTAAAGGCCAGTTTGTGAAAGAAAATTGGATGTATTTCAGCTAAACTAAATAAGTATATGTTTATGGACAGAAGGTGCACAATTTTATTATTTAGTAGACATTTTTTCAAGGCACTGCAAGCTGTCCATTTGAAGCAATCACTACTTGCTGTGAATGATCACTTTGAAATAATTTCATTTTTTTCCATTCCCAATACCTCTGTTCAAAAGTATACTCAAGCTACTCTAGTTTAATCCTCATACCAGCCTCCTAAGAGATCAAAACTTTGATGTGAGGCCACATGTACAAACATTAAGGTTGACCTGAACAGCTAATGATTTCAAACTCTAGGCATTTTTCACTTGCAAAAGAAGAGATACAAAGAAGCTACTAAAGGAGGAAAAAATGCTGGTTTAAATTGAGACCTGGGCCAAAATCCAACAGGTGATGTTCAACAAAAATCATTGTCTAATTTGGTGCCTTCTGTCTGCAGCAAGATTGTTGGTAGCGCAATACTGGAAGAAGGAAGAGTTGCCTACCATCCAAGAATGACTAGGGGAACTTTGCAAATAGCCATACATATGGCCTAGTTGCTGAGCACTCAAAGTGCATTTATGTGACTGGGGGGGGGGGGAGATGACCAGTGGATCTTTGAATCTGGATCATAAATACTCCCCAGGTAGGTCTGTTGGAAATTCAAATGGTTGCTAAGCAACTGGTCATAAGGAGTACCTGTGCTCTGGGATATTCTGAGAGATGCTAAATTCAATCTCTTCCTTTTCCCATGATCCAGCTTTGGACTGTATTGTTTCTTGTCTCATCCCACCCCATCCCCTTGTTGGATGTGCTCCCTTCTTCCTGGGAACCTGCTGTATTATTATTGCTCATCACATCATCGTCCCCTTTGTAGACACATTCCATCATAGTTTGCTAAAAGATCCGGGGCACTTAACAACTACAACTAGGAGTGCCAGGATTGTGGTCTCTGAGCAAAGCAAGTTATGTGGGAATCTCCTTTAATCACTGCCTCATTCAATGTGAAATTCCAGTCCCAATTATGATTGTAAATTGTGGACTAGCCATACAGTTAGCAAAAACCCTGATAATAATTTAATCCTTCTTGATGCTTGAGTGAGGCATCTTCAAGGTCAGTTTACTTCTGTTCATGGCAGTATCCCTTATATTGAACTATTAGGTTATACCCTCCCGCAATGGCCACAAGGATCTCCTTGACAACATTCAGAAGTCTTGTTTTCAGTATATTTATCCAAGATATCATAATTATTTAATGCAAAATAATTTATATGAATTATATTTAACCAAGAAATTTAATATTCACTGAGTTAGAAACATGAGGGCAGATTGTCTTCCCATCACATCTTTACTGAGTCCATTAGTAATGGACTCATGTATGTAGTAAGAGTGTGGTTTTGTACAATTTAGATCTCCATAAAAAAGTAAAAAGTAGTTTTAACATCAGGCTGTCTTGAAAAATCCCTTGGAAGCATCAGAATATCCAGCTCATTTGCCAGTTGATTCTATAGCATGAGTATGCTACCTCAATGCTTTACTTCCTGCACTAGATTCCTTCTGGGTGTAATGATTTGAAATGCTGGGATACTATCAGGACTCTTTCCCAACTGTAATTAGTTTGCCTAACTTGTTTGTCCTGGAAAAAACTGCTTACAGTCACTTATTTCACCAGAATGAGAAATTAGGATAGAGATCTGCAAATAAACCTAAATAAAGTGACATATCTTAATGTTTGTCATTTGCTTCAAAAGAGTCCCTTACAGCCATATAATTATCATCCATTCCAAAATTTTATAAGGCCTTCACTTTAAGCAGGTTGGATAACCAGGAGTCCTCCTTGGATGTTTTGAAAATATTCCAGTGCACTTTCAGTTATGCAACATGATGATGGCTCAATAGAAACTCTAGGCCAGGGGTGTCAAACTTGATTTCATTGAGGGCCACGTCCAGGATTATGTTTGACTTTGGGGAATTGGGGGGGGGCATGGCCAGCTTGATGTCACTCTTATCGGGGGCATCTGTGGTGGCCTGAGCACTCTGTGAAAACAGTGAAAACGGGCTACGAGCTCTATTTTTGGCCACAGCGGCCTCCTTCGCCCTCTGCCAGAAAAAACTCCTGCTCTAGACAGACCCTTATATATCCTGTTTTAAGAAAATTCCAGGTGAGCAATTTCTATTTAATGCTACTACTTGCAGAAAAGAACTCAAAAATAGCCTTTCTAGATACCCAGTTCTGTGCTATCATTTGTATGATAAGCCATACTATTATTCAGGATTGAAACTTCTTATCATAATATTTTATTTGGATTTAGTTTAGTATCTATGTCCTTAATTATTTTTAGACTATTTTTATCGTTTTTCTTTTACATGCATATACATAATATTGAACAATGTAATAATTATATTTGATATCTTGTTTGTTATCTGGCCTCAGGGCTGTAATAAATAAATTTGGGTAAAGAAAGGAAGGGAGGATGGAAATCTTTCATCTTTAATTATATTTTATTAATTTTACTCATGTTTTATGCAATTCTTTAAATAGGATTACACTGCATTAAATGTTTATTGACCTTTGTTGCCTTGCCTTTCCTCCTAGTTTATTTGTAAACTACTAAATATGAACTTTTAAAATTCTACATATGGACATATTTAGTTTCATATTTTCTTCAAAAATAGTCTAGGAGAAGAAAAGGAAATACGTTCACATATGTGAAAACATATGTGATTTAAAATATATTCAGTTCTCCCTCTGAATATATAAATTTTTAAATTTAAATTATATATATATATATATAATGTGAAAAGATAAACTACTGTGCATTTTCTTTTTTGGGAAGATCAGTTTCTTTTTTCATTTATATAGAACGACTTTTTCTTTAAACACTAAGACTTTTGTTATGTTAATCAGGCAGGGAACATTTCCAATTCAATTTTACCTGAGCGCTGGTCAGCTATAGCTTTCTTTGTTTGATGTCCCTTGGGCCCTCCCTTGTCTTTTAAACTGTAATTTAGTTGGAGCTGCTGTCAATTTACTCTGTCCATTACATCTGGAGTGATATTCCAGACATTGTATTCTATTCAGTCCTAGAGAAATTCCCTGACCCAAATGAAATGTGCAGCTAAAAAAAAAAACCACATTTAGGGATCTATAAATGCAAGCTATGATAGATAGATAGATAGATAGATAGATAGATAGATGGATAGATAAATAGATAGGTAGGTAGGTAGGTAGGTAGGTGATAGACAGAGACAGAAACAGGGGAGACAGACAGACACACACAGATAGGTACACGCACACAAACATACATACACATATAAATTGTATACAGCTTAACCTTGGTCTATATGTCTGTGTATCAGTGTTCCAAATATCATCCAGAAATAAATCAGAGTCCAAGGCAGAGCTATCTTTAAAGTTCCAATTTAATAAGAGAGACATGTTGGTACATTCTGTGCAAACCCAAATCTGAAAGCTTCCGGGGTTACCACCCAGTTTAAAGTTCATGATCTTGTCCCCACTCCCACAAGTCCATCACATGGTCCAATGCTCTTCTGCCGCACTGGCATTTCCACCCATCTAGTTCTGGTCAGGTGCAGAGGTGCAGAGCAAAAGATGAACTTGGGCTTCTAGAAAGGATTTTTTTATTTTGAAAACAAACACATTCTACTCCTTACTATTCGCCCTCCCTATTCCCCATTAATGAAATGGCATAAAATATTTATAGAAAGTGTGGCAGGCCAAAGATCCTAAAAGGACTATGACTGCAGGCCTGACACCTCTCCTCAGAAGAAAACGTTTCCTGAAAAGAGAATAACATAAAAGTTAACATAACAAAATTAACCCCTTCTTCCCCCCCAGGGGGACCCTTTGGCTTATCGGGAAACTTCTCATGGAATTGTTTTACTAACTTATCCGCTTTTAGGTCCCAGCTTTTTACCCAAGTGGCTTCGGACAAAGGGTACCCCTTCCAATGCACTAAATACTGTAAGCGACCCCTACACAGCCTAGAGTCTAAGATTTTTTTCATCTCATAATATGTTTCCCCTTTTACCACTACAGGAGGGGGGGAGCTTGGGTGGACAGTCTTATGCTGGACCCAATTACTGGTTTCAACAAGCTACAATGAAATACTGGGTAAATTTTCCCTAGAATTCTGGGTAGACCAAATCGAACTGTAACTGGGTTAATTATCTTCTCTATTGGGAATGGACCTCTGAAATTTTGGGCCCAATTTCTTACTAGGCATTCTTAATCTTATGTATTTGGTGGATACAAAAACTTTGTCCCCCACACAGAAGGGGGGTTGGAGCGAGCGATGTTTATCAGCTTGCTTCTTGTAGGCTTCTGCCCCATCTGCTAGAGACTTCTTTGTATTTTTCCCATCCTTTCTTTAGTGTGTCCATCCATTCATTCAGAGACACGGAGAAGGGGAGTTCTCTAGGCAGCTCAGGCAACAAATTCCATGCCACTGGTAATCTGGAAAGGAGTTAATCCAGTGCTGCTGTGGACCGCATTGTTGTACGCCACTTCGGCGAAGGGTAGCAAGTCTGACCAGTTGTCTTGCTGATAGTCCACATAACACCGGATGTATTATTCCACCATCGCATTGGCCCTCTTTGCTGCGCCGTTCGTGCTGGGATGAAATGCTGAGCTGAGTCCTTTGTGGACCCAATGGACCTCAGGAACTCCCTCCAGAACTTGGCGGTGAACTGAACTCCACGGTCTGAAATGATCCTCTTGGGCACCCTGTGCAGGTGATAAATGTGTTTCACAAACATTTTCGCTAATTTCTTTGTGGACGGCAGCCCTGAGCAAGCGATGAAATGCACCTGCTTGGAAAACAAATCAATAACTGTCCAGATTACTCTATTTCCGCTGCTGTCTGGCAGCTCGACGATGACGTCCATTGCGATCTCTTCCCATGGTCGGCTAGGGCTGGCCACTTGTTGTAGTAGTCTAGGGGGCTTCCCCGGCCGTGTTTTCATAGTTGCGCAAGTAGCACAACTTCCACCTCCGATTTCATCTTTTACCACCAAAATTGACGCCTGGCAAGGTGGAGTGTTTTTAGGAACCCAAAGTGGCCTCCATGTTTTGCATCATGGCTTCACTGTAGGACTTCCAGCCACAACCCTGCAGGGACATACTGTTTGGACCCCTTCCAGGCTAAGCCACCACTCATGGTTCGGATGGGTCTGCCGGGAGTGCTGCTTTGAACTCTGTTGTCAGCTTATCCTGGCTTTGGGTGGTGACCTGGGCCACTTGTTGGTGGGAGGAAGAAATGATGGGGTGAACCACTTCTTCCTGCTTACTGTCGTACTGCAGTTTTCTTGACAAAGCATCCACCAAAAAGTTCTTTCCTGTGGGGATGTGTTTAATTTCGAATTTGAACCTTTGGAAGTATTGTGGCCAGCGAACTTGTTTGGGGATAACCTTTGATGGGCTTTGAGAGCTTCGATGTTTTTATGATCAGTCCAGACCTTGAACAGTATATCCCCCTCCTTCCAGGAGATGTCTCCACGTGAGTATGATCCACCTGATCGTGAACGCTTCTTTCTCCCAAATGGCCCACCTCCTTTCAGTAGTGGTGAGTTTCTTGGAGATGTAAGCGCATGGCAAGAAGTGGCCCCCTTTATTATTTTGCAGTAACAGTGCAGCTATTGCTACATCACTGCCATCCATTTGGATTATGAATGGTCATTCTGGGTTGGGGTGTTGCAGTATGGGCACTTGGGCAAAGAGCAGTTTTAATTTCTCAAAGGTATCTTGACAGTCCATTGTCCACTTCAGGGGTTGGTTTGCTTTTGGCTTCGTTGGGGAAGGACCCATTTTTAATAGCTCAGTCAATGGGAGCGCAATTTCCACAAAACTCGGAATGAACTGCCTGTAGCAATTGGCAAATCCAAGGAAGCTTTGCAGTTGTCTGCGAGTGCTTGGAGGTTTCCAGTCTAATACAGCTTTCACTTTTCCTGGATCCATTTCTATCCCCTCGTTGGAGATGCGATACCCCAAATAATCTAGTGAGGTCTTGTGGAACTCACACTTCGACAACTTTGCGTATAGCTTGGCGGCCAGAAGTTTTTTCAGGATTTGCCGTACTAGCTTCACGTGTTTTTCTAGGGTTTCAGAGAAGATCAAGATGTCATCTAAATAAACGAGCACTCAATGGTACAGGTGCTCATGCAACACCTCATTTATGTACTGCATGAAGACTGCGGGTGCTCCTTGTAGCCCAAATGGCAAGACTTTTTACTGAAAACTGCCAAGGGTGTGTGTTAAAAATGGTCTTCCACTCACCTCCCTCTCTGATCCGTATGCGGTAATACGCCTCTCTCAAGTCCAGCTTGGTGAAGATCTTGCCTTTAGCCAAGTGATTCAACATATCTTTCATGAGGGGAACAGGATAAGTGTTCTTTTTGCATACCGCATTCAAGGCTCGCAGATCAACATAGAGACAAACCCCACCATCTTTCTTTTCTCTGAAGAGCATTGGGGCTGCTACTTTCAACTTTGCTGGTTCAATAAAGCCCCATTTCAAATTGATGTTGATGTACTTCCTCAATTCAACCATCTCTTTGGGAGTCATGGAGTACAATTTTGGCTTTGGTAAGGTAGCCCCAGGTTTGAAGTCTGTTGCGCAATCTGTGGGCCGGTGAGGGGAAGATAGTTGCCATCCTCCTCACTGAACACCTCCACCAAGTCCCACTAGTCTTTTGGTACTCGTTGGATCTTTGGGGGTTTGGTGTCTGTTGCAGGTGCTGCAGGTTCCGGACGATCTGGGCTGTTGGGTTCCATTGTTCCTAGGTGGCCTTTTGGCTCCACCATTGGTAACGGCCCAAAGCTGATAATCAATTTCCTAACGCCGTCCTCCCACTTTATTCTAAGCGCCCACTTGTCCAGCCATGCAAGCCCCAAGATAATTGATTCCTGCATTCTTGGAGCTACGATGAATCTGAGGAATTCATAGTGGTGGCCTATCATCAACTTTACCAACTTTACCAATCTGAGGAATTCATAGTGGTGGCCTATCATCAACTTTTGTGGTCTTGTGTGTATGCCTAGCTGCTCCACAATCGACATGCTGATTAAGCATCAGGTGCAGCCAACTTCCCCACGTTTCTGGCACTTGGGGGTTGCATTTTATAGTAAAAGGGTGGATGGGTGCACTAACCATTGGGTCATCTTCCGCATTTTCCTCCTCCGAGGCCTCCCCATTGGTAGGATTCTTTTGTCACCTTAGGTTGGGGATCTCCTCTCTGAGGTTGTTGGCCCAGATGACTCTTCTGTGGTAGCTTCTGAGACCTTCTCTTTACCGTGCTGGTGGTTGGTGCACACGGTTGTGCTATTGGGGCTGGAGCCAAGCACTCTGACGCTCTGTGGCTGAGTTGCCAGCAACGGTGGCATTTTATTGCCCTCCCTGAGGGATGGAACCCAGTTGTATCTCTAAACTTAGGAACCGCCTCACCACATTGTTCTGCTATCCATCCTGCAGCTTCCCCCTCATTCATCCCATCTTCCATAGTTGAGAACTCTTCTCTGTAGGAAGGTGGGGTAAGAACCTGTTGGGGCATTGCAGGTGAGACTGGACTTGGTGGGAGGGTGTCAATCCCTGGGTTGGCCACTGCCCAGTTATCTGCCATGGTGCCAACTGCTGAGGGAGAGCAGGTGCCCACTGGGCTCTCTCCCATCCATGACCTGGGAAGGGAACCCATTCCAGGGTTGCTTGATTAATAAGCTGCAGCCCAATTATTGGTGGCTGGCTAGTGAGAGATGCTGGCCAAATCCCTTCTTGCTGGCTCAGCTCATTTATCGCTCTATGGAAGGAGTAATTATCTCCACTCCAGTATTTTTTTCCGAGCCTTGGCTGGAGAAGGAGGAGGGGGAGTATGCACTCATGTTTAGCTGTAAAAGTTTGTCTGGGAGGCCCATCAGAGAATGACTGCGTGAGGGATCTTCATTCATCAGATCTTCTGGCCATCCTCCAGTCATCTGTCGGAGTTTCCCTGGCATCCCTTTCTCCTTCTAGCAGGCATTCCTTAGAGATTGTAAATCCCGAGGCTTCATCTCGCAGGGCTAATTCAGTCTCTTTAGAAGGTGCATAGATGGTCCTGACAAATACAGGTGATCCATCATCTTTGCCCTTCTCTGCTGCATTTTTTTCTTCCTCCATTATCACTGAAATTTTGTACTGCCCACGGTTGGATCAGAACTGGGATTCAGTACCCCTAACAGCTTCCCAATTTGGGATAGCTGATGAAGTAATTTTAAAGGGAAATTTGGGTTAATGTCAGCATTCCAAATATCACCCAGAAATAAATCAGAGTCCAAGGCAGAGCTATCCTTAAAGTTCCAATTTAATAAGAGAGACATGTTGGTACATTCTGTGCAAACCCAAATCTGAAAGCTTCCTGGGTTACCACCCAGTTTAAAGTTCATGATCTTGTCCCCACTCCCACAAGTCCATCACATGGTCCAATGCTCCTCTGCCGCACTGGCATTTCCACCCATCTAGTTCTGGTCAGGTGCAGAGGTGCAGAGACAAAAGATGAACTTGGGCTTCTAGAAAGGAATTTTTTATTTTGAAAATAAACACATTCTACACCTTACTATTCCCCCTCCCTATTCCCCACTAATGAAACAGCATAAATTTTTAAAAAAAGATCCTAAAAGGAATATGACTGCAGGCCTGACACTGTATATGTGTGTGTACATACACCTGTCACCTGTGTATGTATGTATGTATGTATGTATGTATGTGTATATACATATGTGTGTGTGTGTGTCTGTCTGTTTTTGGGACCAACATATTTGCTCATATCCCAGATGCTTTTTTTAAAAAAAACTAACAATGTATCTTTAGATTCAGTAGAAGTTTTACTTAAGGTTAATTAATTAACATTTTAATTAATTTGATAGGTTCAGTCTAGTTAAGCAAATAGTGAAGTTTGTGGTTTTATTGGGGATTTAAAATTTTTACTAGTCTGATAACTTTACAAAACAATCCAAGCTTTAGAAAAGCTCGTCCTCTATAATTTTACCATAATTGCCAAGAGCACAGTCTTCCTATGCTTGCCTGGTATTCAGTGAATTTCTACATATCAACTGTTTTGGATGAGATATTGTTTCATTTGTAGATCTCCAATGGCACATCTGCCAATATTTCAGTCAGAAAGAGGACATGATTGTTTTTAATATACTTTACATAGCTCAATGCACATTTTTGGTTATTTCCAGCATGTCGTCTTTCTCGCTCTCAAAGGATACAGATAGTTATTGTTTAATGCCCACTTGTTCAGAGTCCATTTGAAGTTTCAGGGACACCGAACAAGAATACTTTTCAACCATTCCTTATAGTTGCAGCTGTTGCAGTGTCCCCACAATCATGCAATCATGATTCAGGTGCTTGGCATCTGGTTTGAAATTACAAGAGTTGCAGCATCCTACAGTCGTGGGGTGTTTCCATTTGCAACTCCCACTGCTGGCTTCTGATAAAGTCAATGGGGAAGCCAGTTGGAGGTTGCAAATGATGATTATGTGATTTTGCACCTAACAACTATGTGGGATTCACCTTATATTATAACATCAGCTGGAATTGCTGGAATTGCCATTATAAGTTGGTATGGTCACATGACATCATGCTTATGATGCATATACTAAATTTATATGCATCATAAATTTATATGATGCATATACTAAATTTATATGCCACCCATCTCTCCATTAAGCCACTCAAGGTGCCTTACAAGATAAAATCAATATAAAACATTAAAATGATAGATATGCTCTTTAAAGTTAACAAAGATAGCTAAGGAATGAATTAATGTACAACAGGATGGAGGTGGAGTCTTCTTTTAATTCATTAACCCCACCCAGTGTGGAACTTCCACATTGGCATCCCAGGCCAATTGTAGAATCAGGTTTTAAGGCCTCTCTGATTGGCGAAGAAGTTGGGGATAGTTTCACCTCAAGGGGCATAATATTCCAGAGGGTGGGAGCCTGGCACATAAAATACACTTTTCCTGGATGCTACTAGCCAGAATTCCTTGACTTCAGTCACCTGGGATCAGTCACCTGATTGTATTATTTAGCAATATTTGACAGTTCCAATTTCTGTTGTTAAGCAAGGACTGTAGTCTTCATATAGATCCAACCAAACAAAAATCAAAATAATTGTTCCTTTATATTTATTCTGTATCATTGATATCTGTGTAAGGAAATGTTTTCAATTCAATTTTGGGAAAAATTTCTACAACAATGTTCCAATTTTGATGGAATCCAATATTAATAGGAGTGGTGATTATAGTAGTAGATTATAGTTAGTATCTGAAAGCAGAAGGGAGATGTAGAATTGTCCTGTGTGCACAAGGTATTTATACAATAATTATGAGATAAGGCTAGTGCAGATGTCTCTGTAATAATGTAGAGGTAATGGAAAAGTACATGTTCTGTTGTACAGAGTCACATAGGCACTGTCTCTCCCACTGGGGAATTTTCCTGTATTGGCCTTCTGCCAGAGTAAGGGCTCTCTGGTGGTTAGATACTTCAAAATTAAGTAAGTCATAGGGGAGGCAAAGTACCTCTTAGATTCACTGGCAATAAAGGTTGGGGACCTGGTTATCCTTATATTGCCCAATTTGGTTAACTATCAGTAAGCTTGTTAATATAATGTTCAAAAAAGATGGTTTAAGTTTTCTTCACATTTGTGGAATTTGCTGTTGCTTTTGACAAATAGTGACTGTCTCAAAATCACCCAGCTAACTTTGTTCTTAAAGCAGGACTCACACTTATGGTATTGCTTGTGAGACTATTTGTGAAATACCTAGGATTATGTTACATAAGATTGGTGTCTATATAATTCTTTTAAATTAATAAATTGTAAAAATTGTTCCAAAATTATAAAAATAAAATTACTCGAACCTAAGAGCAGTCAGTCTGTTTAAATAAAATCCTTTGATTAACAAGGAAATTTTCATTTAAATGACAAAATGGCATTCCTGTAGATACTTTTACATAATTGGGTGCATAGTTATACTCTTGCATTCCATCATCACTTAAAAAATAAAATGACTCCAGAACAAGTGCTGATATATTTGCAAATCTTTATCTTAACATCTAGCAAAAATATAACTTGACATTCAGACTTAGCTGCTCGCCTCATCTAAGATGCTATTATAGATGGTTTTTTAATATGGAAATTAATTTTAGATGATTATTTGTCATCACTTTCAAGTCACTTATTTCTAATGTAGGTTTAGAAGTAATGCAATCCTGATATTTATTTTCAGGAGTATAGTGCAATGTGATACATTTTTGGAAAACAACAGTCCTCTTTTCCAGGAAACTAAACAGTACAAGTTATTTTGGGACTACATAGGTAAAGCTGCAACTTTATCAAGGTTGTTATACATTTCTGTCGTTTATTATTTATTCCTTTTTGATGCTTCAGTATGAATAAACCGCAAATGAGTTCTTCAATAATCATGTAGGGCCTCAGTAATAATAGTCACATAGTGACTATTAGTTATAACAATAGCAGTAGCAATTCTGCCAAAGTTCTATTTCTTCATCTGCATTTTATTGGGGGAATTAATTATAAAAACCTCTGAAGAAAATCTCTTTAAATGGTTGTTAAACGTTGACCATTGACTTGATGGCACCCCCCCAATAATAAATTATACAAACACTTCTATATGCTTGGTCTATTGCAGGGGTCCCCAACTCCCGGTCTGTGGATCAGCACTGGGTTGCAACATGCCAGAAACTGGGCTGCACAAACAAGTGAAGCCTCATGCAGACAGCAAATGAAACCACGCCCTCTCTGGTCCACAGAAAAACTTCTCTCCACAGAACCGGTCCCTGGTGCCCAAAAGGTTGGAGACTGCTGGTCTAGTAGTTAAGGCACTAGGCTAGAAACCAGGAGACTGTGAGCTAATTATGAAAGCCAGCTTGATGATTTTGGGCCATTCACTTTTTCTCACCTCAACTCTTCAACAGGATTGTTGATGTGGGGAAAATAGGAGAAGGAAGGGATATTAGGGACATCCACTGTCTTGAATTATGTATAAAGGTAAAGGTTCCCCACACACATATGTGCTAGTCGTTCCCGACTCTAGGGGGTGGTGCTCATCTCCGTTTCAAAGCCAAAGAGCCAGCGCTTTCCGAAGCTGTCACAGTAGTCACTAAACGCTGAAGGCGCATGGACCGCTATTACCTTCCCACCAAAGGTGTTTCCTATTTTTTCTACTTGCATTTTTACATGCTTTAGAACTACTAGGTTGGCAGAAGCTGGGACAAGTAACGGGAGCTCACTCGTTACGCAGCGCTAGGGATTCGAACTGCCAAACTGCCGACCTTTCTGATCGACAAGCTCAGGGTTTTAGTCATTGAGCCGCCATATCCCTTGAATTATGTATAAGGTAAAGGTAAAAAGTAAAGGTGAGGTTAAAAAAATAAAAAATATAATAAATTTGTAAGACAAAAATTTGCAGTCGGAATGAAAGAAAAAGATGGTAGATGGAGAAAAGAGCTTTACGAATCAAGATGGAAAGAGGGAAACAGGAGGAAACAGAAAAGAATCAAGCTACAGAGGAATATTTTTTTTTAAAATTAAGATTGTATTTAACTGGATTATTTTTTGCGCATGCAGTCTGTGTCATTAAAATTGGTCTTATAGGATTCAAATGAATAAAGTTGATTGGAATTGCCAAATCTCAAATTGTATTATCAAGATAGCTATTTAACATAAATTACAGATTGAATCATATTTCCTTATGGCCTAGCCATCTTTATAGAAGGAACAGAATCTCTTATGGAATCAAATATACAATATATACTTTTAAAAGGAAAGAATAATGTTAAACTCACCTAAACATCACAGTTGGAAAATACTGATTTAAGATGTGTTATTATTGGTATGAAACAGTGGTGGGTTGCCAATTTTTTAACTACTGGTTCAGGGGTGCTCGCCCACTCGTGCAATGCTTCTGCGCATGCTCAGAAGCGTCTGGGTCAGTGGTGGGATTCAGCCAGTTCGCACCACTTCGGAAGAACCGGTTGTAAACTTTCTGAGCAGTTTGGTGAACTGGTTGTTAGAAGAATTCATTAGGGCAGAGAACCGGTTGTTAAATTATTTGAATCCCACCACTGGTCTGGGTGAGTGGGTGAAGTCTCCCGCTGCCGCTATTACTGATTTGCCCAATCTGGGCCGAACTGGGAGCAGCCCACCTCTGGTATAAAAGATCCATGATGCTCTCTGAGCATGCTTCTTTTCTTGCAGACGTTTCATTACACAAACTAGGCAACATCATCAATGCTAGTGATTTGTATTTTTGGTATATTACACCACATTTGATCTCTAAAATGGATAGTTTTAGAGATCAAATAATTATCCATTTTAGAGATGATTTCATTTTTTCTAAAAATGGTTGGAAATGTAACAATCAGGTTTGATCATTCTTTTATATTTAGTGGCAATGTTGTAAAGCTCAACAATTCTGGAAAATGATTTATATTTGAATGAAACATATTTTAAACCTATTTCTTTTTCAGTCTGCAAAATTACTAACTTTTACAAAAGTGTATATTTCTGCAGAATATATGGTGCCAGCTTTGTATATGTGAACTCCTGCAACAATACCTTATTTTTCTTACTAGAAGAATATTTGACCCCTATGTAAGAATAAGTAAAAGGGACATGGTGGCTCCATCCCAGGTGGAGTCTTATCTTGTCTTGTCATGTCATTTCCTCTGCTTGGTCTTCCTTCCATGTCTTTTGCAGCTTCAGGCATTTTCTCAGCAGCTCATCTTTGGGTGCCATCTTACTGATGTACTAGTGGGTGTTCTGAGTTCCATCAAGGAGAGCGGTTTGACACTCACCAAACACCACTCTCCCTCTTGACTGGTGTGCAATCTCTCTATGTTGGATTTGGGGTGGAAACTTCTTTACATTTTGAGGAACTTCCTGGACTTCACATCAGCAGCTTCCATGTCTTTCATTGGCCAGCTCAATATATTGGCAGAGTATCAAATGACTGACAGGTCATAGGCCTTGATGGTGGGGATCTTGTTCTTGTTGTTGAGTTGGGTCTTCAGAATGGTTTTTTTTGTTGTGTACTTAGAAATTGCTGACTTCTTTGCCTTCTCATGTTTCCAACTACACTGTGGGATAACAAGATACTTGTAGTTGGTCTGTATGTCTGAATGTCACCTGCAGGAAGTTCCACCCTGTCAGTCTTAATGACCTTCCCTCTCTTGACTACCAGGAGCTTCTCCAATCTGAATGGCATCCTAATATCTTCACTGTAGATCCTTGTCAGGTGGATCAGCAAGTTGCTGTCTCTTTCACCCTTAGCATACAACTTGATGTCCTCCATGTGAAGGAATGGCTGATGAAAGTTCCAGTCTTGAATTTGTATCCCTATCCAGTCCTTATTATTATATAGCTAAGGGGGTTCAAGCCTATGCAACATTGGGGATAGTGCATCACCTTGGTTTTCTGCTGTTGGTGGCTCTGCAGTTGTTATTGCACTGCAGTTGAGAGTACACTGCGGATGATTCATTGGGGAACATGACATTTATCTTGGCCTCTGCTTCTCTAGTATATCTCCTTAGCCTGGTAGCCAGTGCTATGAGCCCTTTTTAGCAGTCTGGGGCTTCATATGAATCCGGGCACTTATATTTTTTTTAATAGTCAAGTCTTATTCTTAATCTTCACACCTTTCTGTAATCCTAGCACTTGACTAACCTTTCTCCAGGTTTTGTTGATCATAGTCTCTATCCTCATTTTCTGATGGTGGCGGGGTATGTACTGCTGTTCTTGATTGTGTTCTTGATCTCCTAAACATCAGAATTACAGCAACTATAGCATATAGTAGTTTATTGGTTTGAATTATGTTGGTAGTAGGGATTGTCATGACGGCTCTATTGGCATCTTCTAGCATACTATCTGGTGGTACTTCTCCACTGAGCCTTAGTAACCAGTCTCAAGTGTTCACTCTAACTAATTTATCTGTAAGGGGGTATTTGTCTTAACCTGAAATTATGCCTCATATCTCTGCTGTGCTTTGTAATGGAGGGGGTGCTAGTAATGTTCCAGCTTCAGGTATTGGCTGCCATCCAGCTAATTCTTCTGGGACTTCTCAAATCTGGGATGTAATGTGCAGTTGATCTGTCTCAAGTTGTGGGAGTAGCTTCTTCATTATGTTGAAATGTTGGCTAACTACCTGTTTCTCAGTTATATGGATTGAGTCCATCTATAATTCCTTCATACATTTCATATATCCTCTCTCATTAGTAGTGTAGTAGCATTCCATCAGTTCCAGGTTCTTTTGTCCCACCTATGTATGGGTTGTGATAGTAGACCACTTATCATCAAATTGTCTGGGTTTCCTATCATCTGATGTAGACCTTGTAAATCCAGGCATTGTCCACAATGACATAACTCTTCTAGTTCATGTCACTCTCATATTTGAGGTAGACATTGAAATGGGGTCTTTGCTTTGCTGGTAATATAGCCTAGCCTTATGCATCTAATCATTAATAGATCCCGAAGGCATTTTCTTGATATCCATCAATAGCTGAGGTTGGTAATTTGCATAATGCCAACTTCTCAGTAAAAGTAGCAAAATTGAAAACCTTGCTGGCCCCAAAGGAAGCGGTCTGTGGATACATTGGTATTCATTCTAAAAAGTGTTTAAAGAAATAATCATGCCTACTAAGTTTAAACTGTACTCTGAATTAAAGAAAAAATAGGTAATATGATTTTTTGGGGAATATATACGGTAGTTGCATTATACTGGGAAATCCATTTCTTCATAATGCTATAATAGAAAAATACCTTACCTTTCTATTTTAATAAATATTGCAATGAAACTAGAGCTAACTCTCAGGGTTTTTGTTGTTGTACTGTTATATATTTTTTCTGTTTACAATATGGAAATGAATTATAAAGTTTTGTAACTACTACTTCCAGCCTTTGAACCTTTCTCTAATTTTGCCCTGTGTGTGTGTGTGAGAGAGAGAGAGAGAGAGAGGGAGGGAGGGAGGGAGAGAGAGAGATATGGGGCCATATGTATTCTGCTTAGAGACCTAATAAATAGCCTTTGATAAGTTAGCTTGCAGAATTTTAATAAAAGCCTTCCTTTGTCACAGTGCAAAACTAATTGTGTTGTGTGTTGGAGGTCAAATTTGCTGTAATAAAACATCCATCTTGGAGCTTTTTAGAGGAACCTGTTTAAAAAGGTTAAAGTGGGTAATTATCACCAACTACTTGGCAATAAGAGTTGCTTTTCAATGAACCATTTATTCATGATCTGCTGCTTCACACTGCGGGATTCTTCTTGACTAGGTTAGAAAACATAATTAATAAATGATAGGATTATTTATGGTTCATGGTGTTAGATTGGGAAATACAATGATATACAGAATGAGCTAAAATTGCTCTTGCAAGCAGCATCTCCATTTTTAATCCATGAGTTGGATTGTCACATTACTTGATATGGTGTGATGAACTCTTGATGGTATTCATAAGAGATAATTTTGTTTCTCTTCTCTGTCTGATTTTCTATGTCTAAATAGAAATGGACATGCTCCTTGGAAAACAGAGTTAATGACCTGGTTAATCTTTGTCTAAATTCTGCTAGGGTAGCATATCCTGTATTTTGCATCTCATGTGACTGTATTAATTCAGTATTACAGATAAAAATAATATTTTTTTTGGCAGATAAACAAATAAATGTTCAGTGATACTATTGATACTATATAAGCTTGTAGTTCTTTGGGACTTATGAAAACAGCAAACTTGTGTAGTACTTTGTAATATGTACTATTACTACTACCACCAATTATTTACAAGAAGAAACATATTGCAATTTTTTAATCCTTAAAAAGGTAGAACACTAAAGAGTCTTGAGGAACTAAAAAACTTACATATTTACTAAGACCTATGGACTACATAAATCATCATAAAAGTCTTCATTTTTAAATGCCAATTCTTTGTAGCTTTAGCTTCAGTAGACTGACATTGCTAATGTTGTAGAAATATAAAATGTTATCATTTGTCTTAATTACTATTGTAAAGAAAGTTGTTGAAAAAAAATAGCCTACTCTCAAATTCTCTGCCTTTGGCTTTGGACTGTGTCGTATTACTGCATTGCTTCCATTCTTTTTTGCACATCTTTTTGGGTTGCTGGTTACAAGAGAGGTATAGGATAAATTGGAGACATAGTGTTGCATCCACTAGTTCCATCTCCTGATTCCACTATATAAAATTCATTTGTCTGCTGAGATTTTCATCCTGGCTCAGTCAAAAAAGGCCAATAACTCCTGTTATATTGATTAGAATAGCTACCCTGAGTCAATATCTCAAAAGATCATAGTACCATAGCACAGAAGATATGTGTTTTTTCAAACCCATGATTTACAACAGAAAATGTTCATGATCATCACATTTCAATGTCAGGAATTATATAGAACTTAATACAGAAACTGGACAACCTGATCAAGAGAGCCCTCAGTAATCTAACCAAGAAAGATCAAATAAAAAGAAGTGGAAAGTGGGCATGTTGGCACCTAAACATTCCATTCCTATTCCTGAATACAATACTCATAGTGAATCATACCCTAGTCACTCTAGTCTAGACTAATGCAATGTGTTATTTACTAGGTCAGTGATGGTGAACCTATGGCACACGTGCCACAGGTGGCACGCGGAGCCATTTGTCAGTGCATGCGAGGCGCTGCCCTGTCAGCTGGCCAGCGCGCATGTGCGTGCTGGCCACCTGAATTCACCCTTTTTTAAAGCCATTTTTCGCCTTCCCCAGGCACCAGAGGCTTTATAGGAGCCTGGGGAGGGCGAAAAGAGCCTCCCCCACCCCCTGGAGGCCCTCCAGAGGCTTCATGAGCTTCCCTGAAGCCTCCAGAGCACAAGAAACCGGCCCTATGGGCAAACCGGAAGTTCGGGAATGGACTTCCTGTTTGCTTAGAGGGTCGTTTTGACTGCTCCAGAGGCTTCAGGGAAGCCTCTTGAGGGTCCTCAAGCCTTCAGAGCGCTCAGAACGACCTCTGAGCAAACCAGAAGTGACTTCCGGTTTGCTCGGAGGGTCTTTTTGACTGCTTCGGAGAGGTCCCTGAAGCCTCTGGAGGGCTTCTGGGGGAGGGCGGGGAGGCTGTTTTCACCCTCCCCAGGCTCCTATAAAGCCCTGGAGCCTGGGGAGGGTGAAAAATGGCTTTAAAAAAGGGTTATTTTTTAAATGGCGGGGCATGCCTGTAGTGCGAAAATGGGGGGCATGCCTGTAGTGCGCGCATGCACACTGAAGGGGTCACACATTGCATTATGGGTGCATCACGCCTGCACACGACCCCCCTGCACTCCCCCCACTTATGGCAGGCAAGCCAAAAAAGGTTCGCCATCGCTGTACTAGGCTGTTCTTAAACATCGAACCAAAATTGCAATTGATCCAGAATGTGCAATGAGAATACTTTTGAATGCACCTTGGTGTGCCAATGCAACAACACTGATTTAGAATCTGAATTGACTCTCCATAAGTTTCCACATACAATTCAAGGTGCTGGTTATCTCCTACAAGGCCCTCTATGGTTCTGGGTTATCTGTGGGATATGGTGTGACCAATTGTCTCTGGCTTATGAGACCCAGCAAAGTGGATGTGCTTTAAGCCGTCTCCATCTAGTGGGGCTTATCTTCTCTGTTGTACTTGCCCTGAGGATTGTCATTCCCGCTAAATTTCGATGCCTTTCTGTCTTTCTCTAAGGCTCTAGAAGGCTAAGGCTGTTCTTTCAACCACTATTGCTTTTGCTGCTTTATTTTCTGTAGCTTCTCTCTAAACCAAGATCTGCAAATAGTAAAAGTCTCCTCAGGAGACCCTTTCAGTTGCCAGTGGCTAATTAGACAACCAACAGAATTACATTATTGAGAAATTCCCCAAATGCAGAATTCAGTTGTCTCCTTTTTTCCCCTCCTCTTCTTCTCTTATAACGACTTGAGAGTTTTGAGTTTTGTCTTAAATAATGCTGGCATTAAAATTAGAGAGATGGTGTATATGGTTTATCACACATGGCCAATATATAGGTCCACTTAATAGGTTTTTGAAAAAAAATATTTTAAGACATTCTGTGGAAGTAATATCAATCAATTTAAAAAAAAAACACTTCATAGGCTGAGCTAGCAATAACCAATCTAGCATCCCACAGATATTCTGGGACTAAGGTCTCCAGAATCCCCAAAACATGGTGACAGGGAATTCTGGAATGTGAAACCTAACATACCTGAATTTGGATCCGGATGCTTGTGAAATGTTGGTTTTAAACCCATAAATAATATAAATTTTAAAAAATGAAGTAAAAGTAATAGCAGCTACAAGTTATATCTTATATTGAAATTGTTGTGTCCTCGACTTGCGACCGGTCTTAAGACCTCGACTTACGACTGGCCGCAGGTCCTCGACTTGCGACTGACAGGCGGCAACAGCTGACCCGCGCCTGATTGGCTAGGGCGCGGCTGGCTGAGCGTGGGCTGTTTCCTGCAATCTCATTGGTTGCCCTGCCTGACAGCTCTAGTATAAATAGCTGTCAGGCAGGGAAAGGTTCCATCTGTATATAGTTGATGTTGATTCTTGTCTGTTAGCAATAAAGCTGTTCTAATTACCTCAGCCGCTCCACGTCTCATCTGTCCATCGCAGCTTTTAACAGAAATATTTGTAAACGTTCCTTAAAAACAATATTGTTAATTTTAACTAATGGTATGTTTATATATTTTAAATCTGATGTGGTGATTTCAAACATAAGGACTAATTACAATAAACAGTGTACCTAGATTTGCTAACTTTTTTTAATCTGATTTTTTTTCTTGAACTGAATTAAAGCTTCTTAAAAATAATACTTTATTTTTGGGGAGACTTTTTATTGGCCAATTCTTAAAAAACAAATGGTCATACTTATGGTTTTAATCTTGAGCCGTACCTTTTTACTATTCAGCCATAATTCTTGGCCCCTCCATATCAGCAAATATAAATTATTTGGACTCTAAGATTTGAATTCACTGGGTTAGCATAAAAGCATTATAGTATGTTCAGCCATTTTGGTATTGTTATTTGAGTTTTTTTTTTTAATTAAAAGTCTGCCTTGGAGTATGTCAAGTGCTCCTGTATTTTTGCCATTCTTCTTATCTCTATGGCAACGAAAATATTTCAGCATTTACATGGGCATCATATTCTTTGCTAATGTACTATCTGAACTGTTTGTATGCTGAGAAGCAGGAACCGCAGAGATTGGCTTCTGCTGTCTGGGATGCAAGAGTTGTCAAGACAACCAAGAAGCCTAGTGATGTCCTTACTAGTAGCATTAAATTGAAGCTTTAAATTAATTCTCCCTGATGTGTTTTTGTAGCTTATATTGTTAATTGAAATAATAGGAATGACCTTCCCTGTACATTCAGAGCACCTGTCCTATTAAAATTGTATGTGCTATTTACTTAAGTACACTCATCTATCAGACAAATCTAGCGTGAAATAGGGGAAAATGGAAGACACTTATATTGTACTGCCATGTATTGACTTGTAGTAATAGATGAAGCAGCTTTTCCTATGTCAGGCATGGAAAAATTGATGAATTTTCTATTTTAAAACTTACATTTTTGCTTTCGTTTTCAGAAATTTAGACCTAAACAATTCAGTGCAACATATTTTACTCTTACGTACAGAAAATGACTGAGAAATATTAGGTTCATTGTATTTATCAAATATGTTTAAAGAGTAAACATGCTACATATACTACTGTACAAGCTTTCCTTTTGTGGAATAAAACAAAATAGGAGCCCAGATCTCAAAATAATTGTGAAAATCCAGGCTTTCCTAATTAACATAAAATCTGATTCCATTTCTATCCCAAAATATTTCAGCGTGACTTTTCTAACATTTAATAATTACAGTTTGTCATTGAAAGGATCTTTGTAAAGCTACTTACTTTGGAATAATTTTTGTGGAACTCTTGTTTTTGTCAGGTAAAATAATTGTAATAAGTAGAAACAGTCAAGCCAAATTGAAAGACCTTTAAATTCCATCATAAAACATAGGATAACAAGATTGGAAGGGCCTTTGGAGGTCTTCTAGGGCAACCGCCTGCTTGAGCAGGAGAACTTACGCTATTTTGAACAAATGGTTGTCCAATCTCTTTTTGAAAACCTACAGTGAGGAAGTGCCCACAATTTCTGGAGGCAAGCCATGCTACTGATTAATTGTTCTCACTATCAGGACATTCCTTCTTAGTACTAGATTCAATCTGTCTTTAATGATCTTCTACCTGTTACTTCTTGTCCCACCATCAGGTCCTTTGGAAAATAGGTTGAACCCCTTTTCTTTAATCAGTGCATTATAAAGCAGCATGATCACTCCACATGGTCTTGATACTATCCCTTTGTTGATGAAGGCTAAGGACTGCATTGGCTTTTTTTGTCAGTTGCAACACACTGCTGGCTCATACTTAAGTAGTTGTCCACTAAGACACACAGATTCCTCTCATAGTTACTACTGTTGAGCCTGGTATCTATTCTATATCTGTGCATTTACTTTTTTTTTTTGCCTGTGTAAAACTTTACTTTTGTTCAAGTCTGTCAAGATTCTTCTGAATCTTGAGTTTATCTTCCAAAGTGTTAGCTATTCTCCCTAGCTTGGTGTCATCTTCAAATTTATTAAGTTGTCCTTCTATTCCCTCATTTAGATCATTTATGAAAATGTTGAAGAGTAAGTACTGGGGCTAAGACAGAATCTTGAAGCACTTACGCCATTGCATGCTTCCCTCCATGTAGATATAGTTCCATTAAGAACTATATGCTGAGTGAAGTTGGTCAGCCAATTGCAAATCCATCTGGTGGTGTTACTTCTATCCCACATTATTCTATCTTACCAAGAAGTAAGCTGTGGTCTACTTTGTCAAATGTCTTACCGAAGTCTAAGTAAAATTATGTTCACAACATTTCCCTGATCTACTAATTTAGTCAGTTTGTCAAAGAAGGCAATAAATTTAATCTGGCATGATCTGTTTTCAACAAACCCGTTCTGGCTCACCAATCTGCAACTTGATTCTGTTTTCCAGGATTTTTTCAACTATTGATGTCAAGCTGATTTGTCTGTAGTTTCCTGGATTCACCACCCCCTTTGAAGATTGGAACCACATCAGCTCTTGTCCTGTCTCCAGGTGCCCTGAAAAATTTGGTTCAGTGGTTCTAAGATCACATCTGCCAGCTCCTTCAAATAAATAAATAGAAATAGTTCAGTCAAACTGAAAGACCTTTAAATCCCATCGGTTTTAAGGAAAGTGAGTATAAACTTTGAACTACCATTGAAAACTACAGGATTAAATTTTTTAATTTGTTTTATTTTTTTTTAAAAAAACCTGTCTTTCTACATAATAAAATCATCTAGAAGTGATTATAGTAAAAAAAACAACTAGCAAACAATTTTAAAACAAAATCCAAGACATTAGTGATAGCTATTTAATGATTATGCAATGATAATTAAACAGATCAGCTCCTGCATGATTTCATCATGGTAGCTAAGCTACAGCACCTTTACTTGCCTAAATTTTAGTTTTCATTGTAAATAAGAAAACAGCAGCAACTAGGCACAACTAACATTCTTTAAACAGTTTATTTCTTTGGCTAAACTTCACTATTAAGCACCCAGACAAACCTTTATTATAATCTTTAGGCCAGGGAGCACTACAATAAAAATGCCTAAGCCTATATTTATTAATAAAACTAAAAATATGTTATATTTACATATACAATAAAATTATCTAAAATAAATATAGTAACAACATTACAGATCTGTGGCAACTGACAAAATTGTATTAATATTCAGCTGTAGGTAGGACAACAGTATTGGGCAACCTGGAAAAAGATGATAGAAGAAGTGACCGCTAGGATGGGATTAAGAAGCACTAATAGTTGGTTTTTGCTTCCTGTTTTTAGGAATCATACTGTGCGGTTTGTAGTAGAAGACTGAAATACACACACACACACACACATACACACACACTGACAGAGCATATGTATGTGCGTGTGTATATGTTACGGTGAAAGACCGAAATCTGGTGAATGTCGACATTCACTGGTGAATGTCGACATTCACCAGATACGCTTGGTGAATGTCCGAAAATACCCTTATCCTCTCGACACCTTTACCCTAATTCCCTTACCCTAATACCTCGGCAGATATGCTTCCTTTTAAGCGTCTTCTATTCGCGGAGTTTTTTTTTTAATGTCGATTGCAGGATCGCAGGTTTTAAAAAAAAACCTCCGCGAATAGAAGGGTGTCGAGAGGATAAGGGTATTTTCGGACATTCGCCAAGCGTATCTGGTGAATGTCGACATTCACCGGTGAATGTTGACATTCACCAATTTCGGTCTTTCACCGTAACATATATATACACACATACATATACATACGTACACACACACATATAAATAATTAGTTTTTCAAGAAATTAGTTGCTTCAGGGTGCCATAATATGTGATATTAGTCATTTGTTTAGTGACTGTTCAACATTACAACAGTACTGAAAAATGACATATGAACATTTTTCACACTTCTGATCATTGCAGCATCCTTGTGGTTACATGATCAAATTTCAGATGTTCGTCAATTGCAATGTATTTATGAGGGATCCCTTGGGGTCATGGGATCCCCTTTTGCAACCATCTGATAAGCAAAGTCAATGGGGAAGCCAGATTCACTTAACAACCATGTTACTAACTTAATAATTGCACTAATTCATTTAACAACTTTGGCAAGAAAGGTTGTAAAATGGGACAAAACTCACTTAACTGTCTCGCTTAGCAACAGAAATTTTGGGCTCAATTGTGGTCGTAAGTTGAAGACTACCTGTATTTTGGTATGAAAAATTATCAGTGGGATTTTGGGGCACTGTTCATGCTGTGAAGCAAATTTAATGATGAGAATGGGAATTATTTGCCTTTAGAACCTTTTGCTCTCAGTGTTATGCTTAAAATCCACTCAAATGTAAAAAAAAAAGGACTAAACTGGCCCCACTCCTTACTGCGGTACCATTAGGTCTCTTGCAATTGTGTGAAATATTGGAAAGTCACTTCTATGTTTATACAAAAGGGTACAATTTCATGTAGACCAATTTTAGTAACACTGAACAGCCAGTTTGGTATAGTTAGGAAACTATGAGTTGTAATCCTGCTAGGAGACCATGATTTGTAAGATAATGTTACAACCTAAAGCCATCTTTATCTATTGGCCCTGATGGATTATGTGGCTACTTCTTGAAAAAGCTTTCCACTGTCCTAGATGAACCTCTAAGCACAATCTATGAGGTATGTAGAACCAGCTCCTTGCCCAATCTATGGTCATTAGCCATGGTCATACCTATCTTCAAAAAGGGAGACCCTGTAATAGAAAATTACAGACCAATCTCACTATGTTGTGTCACCTGTAAAGTCATGGAATCAATTATAAACCAATCCATCACCCTCCACTTAGAGACAAAAAACCCCTGCTTTCTAACAAGACATTTGGTTTAAGGGGAAAAAAATTGTCCTGTAATCTGCAACTCCTACACTGCAGAAACATTTGGACCACACAACTTGACCAAGGTAAAGCAATAGGCACAATTTAAATAGACTTCTGCAAAGCCTTTGATTCAGTGGTACATGACAAACTTCTGTTATGGCATTTCTGGATCCCTGCACAAGTAGATATACATTCCTATCAAACAGGCAACAGGTTGTCAAAATAGGGAGTGTCTAATCAAACCTGGCACCAGTTAACAGCGGTGTCCCCCAAGGCAGCATTTTAGGACCCACACTCTTTCTGCTTTACATAAATGACCTTTGCAATAATATTATAAGCAGCTGCGTCCTCTTCGCTGATGACGTAAAACTCTTTAACACCACTGACAATGCTGCTACCCTACAAAGCGACTTTGACTATGTATCAGAATGTTTGCACAATTGGCAACTCCAAATCTCATCTAACAAATGCTCTGTCCTACACATTGACAATAAAAATCAGAACACCAAATACAAGCTGGGTGGATACGACCTTGTAGATGATCGTCACTATGTCAAGGACCTAGGAGTACTAATTTCAAACGATGTAAGCCCCAGAACTCACTGTAACAGCATTGCCAAAAAGGCATTAAGAGTTGTTAAACTAATTTTGTGAAGCTTCTTCTCTGGTAACATTGTACTGCTAACTAGGGCATACAAAACCTTTGCCAGACCAATTCTTGAATACAGCTCGTCTACCTGTAATCCACACTGTTTATCAGACATTAATACAATTGAGCGGGTCCAGAAGTATTTCACGAGAAGAATACTTCACTCCTCTGCTCATAATAGAATCCCTTACGCCACAAGGCTCAAAATTTTGGGCTTGGACAACCTGGAACTACGCTACCTACAGTTTGACTTAAACATAGAATACTTCTGTTGTGAGATGATCAGGGCACAAGTGACTGTCCGAATGACTCCCTGGTTGACAAAATGATGTAACCCAGTGCTTCTCAAATAGTGGGGCACGCCCCCCAGGGGGCGCGCGAGGCTCTGTAAAGGGGGGCGCGAAGGCTCCCTTTCCATCTGGGTGCAAACGAGGAGCCAGGAGCAACAGGCAGGGTCCTGCCACCACATTCAACAGTTTGGTTTCAAGTGGGCTCAGCCCGTGTGTAAATCTCCTCTTGCAACCCTCGCTTGCTCTGGGGATGAAGAGTAGTGGGCGGCTGCGAGGGGGTGCTCAACCCTCGCACGCCCTGAGCCGTCGGAGCTGCTTTCGGGCTTACCTGCCGCGATCAGAGGAAGAAGCCTGGACGTTGCCAGCAGGACTAAGAAGGCGGTGCTGGCTGTGCCCATGCTGGCGCCGGCCAAGAACGAGGGACAAGGGGGCCGCGGCCGCCGGTGCACAAAGAGGTCTTTGTGGCCTCGCTTGCGTCTCCTCTGGGCTAACTGGCGGCTAAGGCGGCAACGGCGGCGGCGAAGGCGGCGGACTGGAGTTTCCCGACGAGGTTGCCTGTCCGACCAGCCCCTGCTGGCTCCTGGCTGAGGGAGGAGCTGCCGCTCCGCCTTCTCCGAGCGGGATCCGCACCCTGCAACTGGCCGTGGCGGGCGAGGGGAAGCGGGAGCTGAGGCCGCCTGGTGGGCGCGGACGTCCCTTCACGCTGACCAGCCTCTTGCTCGGGCTACCCTGCAGCCCGCCGGCCGACCAAATGACTGACCTGCAGTCCCAAAGCGAAAGGAAAGCGGTCGGGCGGAGGGGGCGCTACCTTCTTTTGGCAGCCCCCGTCCGGCGAAGGAAAGGATGGCAGAAAGGCCAGCCTGGCCCTGGGCGCTGTGCGGGACTTCGGAAACCAAACATGAAAGAAAGATTGGATGCCACCGGGGCAGCCCACGTTGCTTTGCAGCTAAATTGGAAGGCCCAAATTGGAAGCAAAGCCAATCAATTTTAGTGGGTCTTAACTCTCTGGTAGATAAGACACAACAGTGTCACTCAGCATCTGACTTCTCGTCGGAAGCGTTGCATTATTCAATACAGTGTTATGCAGAGGTGTACTTATAATAATTTTATAGACAAATGATACTATTTACAGTCGCGCGGGGAGGGGGGGCGAAATGTTTTCTTCTTCCTAGGGGGGGCATGACAGAAAATAATTGAGAAGCACTGATGTAACCCAAGATTAACCTGTCCACAGCTGCCACCTGCTCTTTATTGGGCATCTCAAGAGAAACCCTCATGAAAGAAGGGACCCAGAGACATGGTATGTTTTCCCCCTCGTTAGTCTAAATTAGATGGCGCTGCAGAACAAAGTAAATAAAATAAGGTAAAGGTTCCCCTCGCACTATGTGCTAGTCGTTCCTGACTCTAGGGGGCAGTACTGTTGTCTGCTACAAGGTCCTACCTGTCAATGACTACTTCAGTTTCAACCTCAATTGTACACAGGCAAACAATAGATACAAACTCAAGATAAATTGCTCCAAACTCAATTGTAGAAAATATGACAACAGAGTGGTCCACACCTGGAATGTTCTATCTGACTTTGTTGTTACATCTTCAAATCCCCTTAGCTTCAACCTTAAACTGTCTACCATGGACCTCATCCCTTTCCTAAGAGGTCTGTAAAGGGGGCATGCATAAGCTCACCAGAGTGCATACCATCCCTGTCCTACTGTCCCCATTTATTTGTACTCATTTCCTTTGCTCATGTCCATGTTTATACTTATACCTGTTACCTTGTACATGTTTGACAAATAAAATAAATAAAAATATATAAAATAAATATTGCCCTAGGGAGGGAATCCAATCACTTTCGCTCATCCCTAGAAGAGAAGACAAATGACTAATCATTTCCAAAACTGCTATGAAGAAAACCTTAAGGATATGTCTATGTAGTCAGCTGAAATTTAAATTACTTGTAGTCCCCCACACTCAAACTAATGCACACTATGTTCAGTTTAATTGAATTTTAAAAATTGACAGGCCTGCATCATTCATTCTTTGTATTGTAATATGCAATATGCTGAAAGTTATTTTGTCTTGTTAACAAATTGCTTAGCACCATGATTTTGATTGCGTTTCTAGATTCTTCTTAGCTAGAGCTTTTATATCTGGATTGCAAAATTCGGTGTGATCATTATGTGGCAGCCAAGAACTACATAAACTTACCTCTTTACTGCCATCTGGTAATCAACTGGATTTTTGCAACCTGGATCCAATGGCTCTGTCTAGTGATTAGTTTGCTCAAATTGTACTTTGTACTTTGAAATCACAATCAGCCATCAGAATCATTGCTGGCACACAATAGTGCCATTATTTGGAAAGCATTCTTTTGAAAATAAATTCAATAAATACTAGGGACTAACTTCCAGATACCTGTCTATTGAACATTTTACAAGTTCCTCAAGCACATGTGTATTAAAAACGATGTATAATACATAACATTCTCATTTTTCTTTTCCAGTTCACTATTTTTAAGGCATGAATATCTCCAGGCAGAGCTCCCCTGATAGAAAGAACTCTGGAGGCTTTGTGCATCTTTAGCTCAGTGGGATATTTCATTGACACTAAAGATCTCCTTCAATATTCTCTCTCTTTCTCTCTTGACATTTTTGCAAGAAGGGAGAAAGTGAAGGGAGGAAGGGGTATATAATGCTCCCACTGCTGAGCACTATGAATTAAGTCAGCTGGGGTAAGAGTGTGAAGTGGCAGGGATCCATTTTGATGAAGCTCATGCTGATCTGTAGCCCCAATTCTGATTGTTAGGTAACACCAAACACCTGTTTTGAATACCAGAAAAATAAAGTACTCCATGAAACTGTTATGTGTGCTAACTGGTTGTGGGGTGGATTTTTTTAAATTTTATTTTGATGTCATGTGATATTTAGTATAAATTTGCATTTAGAAACATGCCAGAAACATGCCGAAATTTCCTGCATGCATTTGTTCACCCTTCCAGAAAGAGAGAGAGAAATCACACTGAGAGATTTAACATTTCTTTATTTACCTTCTTCTATCATTTCACCTTTGATATTCCTATATATTATATAAAGTAGTACCATATTATGTATAGAAATATTCCTATATATTATTTACAAAATTAAGTACAGTGACCTCTTTGAGAAATAAAACATTAGTACCAAGAAATCTATAATTTTTCAGGAATAAAATAAATACCTTGTATTTAAGTATCAATTTTAGAGCATCAATTTTAGAGCATTTTATTCATGCAGTGTGGTCAAAATACAGTGAAAATATATTGTCAGACTAATATCACCTGTGTTAGTCAAGTCAGTTCAAAAATAGCCTGGAGCAATTGGGTTACATTCTAGGTATGTTCTAGAACCCCACCAATATTTGAGAGTTTGAAACTGTAGCTTGCAACAAGAACATGATTATGTACTGTATGTAGAACAGTACAGTATTCAAATCTCTACTTGCCCAATGAATTGCATTCCTCCTAGGTTGAGATTTTTCAGGCTATGAATAAAACAATTTCTGTCACTTTCATTTTTATGAGGCCTGCGGAGATCCTTCATAGGAGCTATTGTCTCATAATTGCTTTATAGAGTGGAAGGATCATGTGAAATTGCTCTTATAACATAGAAACAGGCCCACAGTTGTATTATTCTACAGTAGTTCTCTATCATGCTCTAACACAGTTTCATGGCATTATGATCTGGCAATAGATTTTTTTTTTGCCAAGGAACTAAAAAATGGGGATATTGCTATTATATGCATAGACAGTAACATATCTGCAAGAATAAAAATGAATATTAATAAATCAGACTGTGAAAGAATATGTCACAATGGTTTCCCCGATATATTATGACTAGGTATCTAAACAATGGATCAAAATACAATCATTGTCTAAAATCATTGTTTAAAACATACTCCTAGTTTAACGAAACAATCAAGTGGACTAGAGCTATTAGTTGCTTACAAATCAGTAAAGTTAAATAAGGGTGAAAAATATACTATCTACAGTATCAGCAAACTTCCCCTGGAACTATATGTACTTGACAGCCATGTGCATATTGAAAAGTTCCTTCTACTAAGGAAGCCATTTACATTAGTCGCTCTGGGTGTCCAACAGTGACTGATATAAATATTTTATTAGGCAAACCTGCAGGTTTCTGAAGATTATATGTCTTATCAAGTTGACCCTTATAATTATGTTGTCTTCAGTAACTGTGGGATCTCTTTTAATTTTAAAGCTCTTTTGTAAATATTGAATCAGAGAGTATACAGTCATAAGCAAAATGGAGCAAAGCATTAGAGAGCAGGTGTAAATAGGAAATCATCCAACTGCTGGTGTGAAGATTCACAATTTGCTTGTTGTCACTGAGGATGCAAGGCAAACCCACTAATTATAGTGGCCGGGGGATATTTTGAGTTCCATTTTTGCTTGCTTGCTATCCAAGTATGCTTTCATTTTCTTAGCTATGTTTCTTACCTACTTGGTTATATTTTTGGAGGAGAAAGATCTGATTGGAATAGCAGTAGGTATTTATGATTGATTATCAGAAATACACACACACAATTTGTACTGATAAATAAATAAAGGGAGACTAGTATAGATCTATTTGAATCTAGTTATGACCAATTTGGGCATACCAGGTGCTTTGACATAACACTTACTTATTTCCTTGGCTCAGCTGATAAGAGAGGAGAGCCTGTGGCTTAGTGGCTAATACAAATGCCTAACATGTAAAAAGAGCCCAGGTTCAAATCCCAGTAAGGGTATGGCTAGCTGATGAAAGCTAAATAGCTTGAAATAGATCTATACTAGTCTCCCTTTATTTATTTATTTATCACCAGAAATGCAACACAAAAATGGTTTCCTGCCTGGAGGGCTCCTAGGGTGGAGCTGAAAGGAAAAAAGGAAGCAGTATGCTCCACCAGGTGCTTTGACATAACACACACACACACACACACACACACACACACACACACACACACACACACAGCAAAATATAGAATAATTGTGTGGAGTTTTGTCTCTTTTATTTCCTTCCTCTCCTTTCCCTATTTACATATATAGTACATATATTTGTCATTTATGTATTTGTTATATTTTCATGCCAGCCATCTCTCCTAGAAGGTGACTCTGGGCAGCTTACCAGTTATAAAATAAGTAAAAAATGATTAAAATATTAAAACTATTCAGATTATGGTTATGATTATAAAACTCCACCAAAACCAGAACCAAGAGACAGAAAGGACAGATATGAGGTCTACTTACCCCATCAGCTACCTCCAGCAATGAGCACCCCCCCCCCTCAGGGTTCCAGGCAGGGGTGGGAATCCTACTGGTTTAACAACTGGTTCACTGAGCGCTCGCTACTGATGATATTTCATTCCATGGAGTCAAATCATCTCACCCAGTGGTTTAATGTAGATGTTAAAAGGAGCAGAGAAAATACCAATCCCCATGGCACCCCACAAAGGTCTGAGTATGGGCTAAACCTCTTAAGCCCCATTAACACTGATTGGGACTGGCCTTGGAGAAAGGAGCTGATCCAGTGCAATATTTTGCCACTTAGCCATAGCCAGCACAAAAGGATACATGGTCACAAAGTCACTGAGAGGTCAGGGAGAGCAAGGATGGTTGCATTATCCCATCCCACTTTCTTCAGAGATCATCCACAAGTACAACCAATGCCATTTCTGTCTCATAACCTAGTCATAAACCTGACTGAAAGGGGTTCAGCTAATCCATTTCATCCAGGGCCATCAGGACTTGCAAGACAACTACTTTTTCCACCACTTTCTCAAGAAAGGGGAGGTGGGAAGCTTGATAGAAAATGTCCAGACAGCTTGGGTCCAATGATGGTTTCTTGAGAAGGGCCTCCTTAAATGGTGCTGGAAAAGCCCCCTCCTGCAGTGATGCATTAATCACCATTTGGACCCACCTGCAAGTCACTGTCCTGAAAGGTTTCACCAACCAGAAGAGATCTAATAAGCAAGTAGTTGCATTGACAGCCCCAAGGATCCTGTTTATTTTCTCAGGTCAAAGAGGATCAAATCATTCCCAAATAATCTGGCAAGTCCATTCCATAGGCGTCTCCAATTGACCTGCTTCATGCTTGGACTCAAACTGATAATGGATCTGAACAATTTTACTGTCTATGTTCAACAAATTCCTCTGCACAACTCTTTAAATGATCATCCAAGCCTCCTTTCCCAAGGGAGGTACTGGGTGATCTTGAACAGAGCCATTGAGGGACACCTTGTGAATGCAATAAGATAAGGGAAATGAACTTTCTCCCATCTTACCACCATGAGGTTGCAGTTGTATCTTGTTTGATTCATTCTTAGTCTTCCTTCAGTGGTGCTCTAGCCATCTTTTGGCCCTTTTCTAGCACTCTCAGCTCCTCTATAAACCATGGAGATCTTGGGACCAATGGACGAGACTTGATCCTATCTAAGGTCTCAGAACTTTCTGATTCCAGGTGATGGCCAAATTCTCCACAGGGTTATACAGCAGAATCCCCAAGCCATCTCCCAGCTCCTTCTGAATTCTGAATGGGTCCAGTAGTCACCATGGATGTACCATTCAAATAGGTTCTGCCTCCCTGCAGAGTGGAAGAGCATTAGACATGGCATCAGGGCATGGTCTGATTGTGACTGCAGGGAATAATAACAGAACCCCCACCTTGCCACTACTCTGACAATTATCTACATCTACATCTACATCTACATCTACACCAGTGACGTGCAGTCAGGTGAGGCAAGTGAGGCACAGCCTCACCACTCTCATCATGAAAAAAAAAAAGTAAAAGGAAAAAGCTGAGCTAGTTGCTGCCTCACCGTGGATGACTCTGCTTAACCTCACTGGTGCTCTCCCTCCCCAAGTGTAGTGACTTCCTCCCCAGGCCCCCATTCATTTCTCTCTCACACACACACAGCTGGATAAAACTATATAAAAATCTAGCCCAGCTTCACTGATTACAAGTTTGAAAAGGCAACGTGGCTCCACCTGCAATCAAACTACACTTGGGGAGGGAGAGCACAAGTGAGCACTGAGGAGACCACAGGAGGAGGCAGGAAGCCAGGCAAAGAGCCATGCTGTAGTACACACACTTCCCCCCAGCCTCTTTCTTTTGGAAGGCTCGGCTCGGCTCCCCTCCGGCTTCTCTGCCTCTCCTCTCACCCCAGCCTGCCAGCAGGAGGTGGTAGGTGGTCTTTATTGTGTTCCAGGCATTTCCCACCCAGACAGCAGGCTGCATTTGCAATGGTGGAGGTGTTTGGGAAAGGCAGCAGGGGAATGGGGGGGGGGGGATGGCAGAGGAGCTGCTTTCAAGCCACTGGAAAAGATATCCAATCCAACTTTTGTGTGTGGGGGGGTTTGTTTGAGAGTGAGTGAGAGAGGGAAGGGGTAGGAGAGATAGTCCAATCCAACTTCTCTCTCTCTCTCTCTCTCTGTGTGTGTGTGTTTGAGAGAGGGGGAGGAAGGGAGAGAGGGAGGAAGGAGGGGAAGGAGAAGAAAAAGAAAAAGAAAGAAGGAGCAAAGGAGAAAAACAAATGCTGTTGCTTTAAATTGGAACTGAGCATGCCTGGCTGTGGAATTCTGGGAGTTGAAGTCCACAAGTCTAAAAATATTTGAAACCCAGCACTGTGTCAGTGCCTCACCAGTCATAAACCTCACCGCACGTCACTGATCTACACCTACCTACCTACCTACCTACCTACCTACCTACCTACCTACCTACCTACCTATCATCCATCTATCTATCTATCTATCTATCTATCTATCTATCTCTATCTATCTATCTATCTATCTATCTATCTATCTATCTATCTATCTATCTATCTATCTATCTATCTATCTATCTATCTTCAGGACATTCAGAAATTATTCAGACCCTCTTCACTTTTGTGACTTTTGTTATGCTGCAGCTTGGTTCTACAGTTCTTGACATTCATTCTTTATCATTAATCTACACTCAGTACCCCATAATGACAAAGTGAAAACAGAATTTTAGAAAAGTATGTGTTTATACACAGACACATATATAATTATAAACAGAAGTGTGTGTGTGTGTGTGTGTGTGTACATACACACACACACACTATTTTCATTATAAGGAAATAAGTATATTTCCATGCTTCTATTGAACAGCATTAGAAGTGTACAAGATAAATGTTTCAGAAACATTTCATTTATTAATTTCATGAAAGCATTTCCATCAGAACCTTAACTCCATCCATCCAAAGTGCTTCTCCAGTCATTTAATTATGTCAGTGGAGATTCTCCTATCAGTCATGAGAGGAACTCTTATTCTGCGGCTGAGTAAAATAGTTAACTTTATTATGCTCATTGGCCAACATTTTGTGCAATTATTATAAGACGTTATAAAGTGCAAATTAAAAAGCATAAATGTTTCCTTAAATTAATAGAAATAAATGAAACATGAAAATGTTACTATAACACCATAAATACAGATAAGGAACTAAGAAATCTAAATATTAAGACTAATTAACAGGACTATAAAACTATTTATAAATAAATATGAAGTGCTTATATACTAAATACTAAGCTGCTAAGCAAATATAAAGGTAAAGGTTCCCCTTGCACATATGTGCCAGCTGTTCCCAACTCTAGGGAACAGTGTTCATCTCCGTTTCAAAGCCAAAGAGCCAACGCTGTCCGAAGATGTCTCCATGGTCATGTGGCCAGCATGACTAAATGCCGAAGGTGCATGGAACACTTTTATCTTCCCACCAAAGATGGTTCCTATTTTTCTACTTGCATTTTTACATGCTTTCGAACTGCTAGGTTGGCAGAAGAAACAAATATATATCTACATAAATTTTAATGGTCACTAAATGAATAGTTTTAAGGTGAGGGCTACCTGTACAAGAGAGAACTAAAACAAAACAACTTAAAATATGTTTTTAAAAAAGAAGAAAAACAATGATTCCTAGGGTCCTAAAGGTAAAAGTGATAATTTATTGGATTCAGCAATGGTAGCTATACGGAATTTTGCAGTTTTGCTAGAGATGTTAGGCTTTCCTGTCCAATAGTAAGAAGCAATGAAGTCATCCTCAGGACTACTGAGGCTATTATTAATAAGTAGGATTATGTAACTAGGGCATACTTTTCTATGGAAAGAACCTTAAAGAAATATGAGGACTAGAACAGGGTCCCCAATCCCTGGTCTGGGGTCCAGTGCCAGGCCGTGGCACATTCGGAACCAGGCTGAGCAAGTGATGGGTGAGTGCATGAGTGTGCAAAACTGCATTTGTGCAAGCAGCGCATGCATGGATCAAACCATTCCATATCCCGTCTGTCCCCCCACCGGTCCACAGAGCTGGGAAGGTTGGAAACCGCTGAGCTAGAGACTCAGGTTTCTCCATGTCACAGGATAATATTTCTGCACTTAGCTGTGAACACTGTCAGTTGTATTTGTGTGTGTCAGAGGTGGGTTCCTACCAGTTTGGACCAGTTCAGCCAAATAGGTAGTAACTCAGCCGGACATGTGATTGTACTGGTTTTATCCTGGGCGCCGTCATCTTTATTTTCTATTCTGCACATGTGCAGAACAATCTTCATTGAAAAAATGTAATTCCCCCTCCCCCTTTTTAATGGTGTGCGCATGCACAGACCTTTTAAAGTGCAAATAGGCATGTGCACACGCAAAAATTTTCAGTCACTGAACCGGTAGTAATGCTGGCAGGAACCCACCCCTGGTGTGTGTGTGTGTGTGTGTGTAGGGGGAGAAGATTGATTTTGAAGCACCTACCTGAGAATTATTTATTTATTAAATTTGCACACTAAGTTACTCACAAGGATTCCTGGGGGTTTACAAGTAAAACACAGCTCCTCTCCAACAAACAGTAGATTTAAGACAGTGAAAACAAAAAACAAAACAAAACAACAATAACACCCAATCCTCAGAAAGGGCTACACCTATCCTAACCAAAGTCCTGGGTGAAAAGTGATGACTTCAAAGCTCTCTGAATCTCCACCCGGGGGAGACCACTCAGAACTCAGGGGGAACTTTATTGCAGAGGGCAGGTGCTGCTACAGAGAAGGTGCACTTTGGAGTCCCAATAGGTGGCATTGTTTAATCAAATTAACTCAGAACATCAACTCTGCAAATTGAAATTGGGAAGGTAGATGTTATGGGAGATGACAGTCTCTGAAGTAACCTGGCCCTGAGCTAGTATATAGTAATTGCCAACATCATGAATTGCACCTGGAAGTAACTATAATTAGATGTTGAACTAAATTGTGTGATGGTTTGAAATTGTTTTTTGCTATCATACTTGTAGATTTCTAGAAATATACGCACTATGAATAGACTTTAAAGTACTTTGCTTCTGACACTCAATCTTATTGGGTTAATCTGGACTGGATTTTAACTATGTTATTGTTTACTAAAAGTACTATCTGCTGATTAGTATCTGTCTCTGTCTCTGCACTTGCTTTAGTATCTGAACGTGATATATAGCATGAAGAATAGATACACAAATGTGAGATCTATATTTACTTGCTACAGGAAACAGTGGTGTCAAATTATCTGAAAAATATAGGACAGAAGAGCAATTAAGAAGAAAAAATGAGCAGAGAAATATTAGATTGCTGCCTACCTGTCTCCATATTTCCTTTTAATCTATCATTTTTTTTCAGTTGAATAGGTTCTGTTCTCATCACATCATGCCTATTACCTATAAAATTACAGGAAAATGTTAATTATCTAAAATGGTAAGATTAAAAACCAACTGTACTTGAACTGAAATCATTCTGGGCGAAGATATGAATATAAAAAATCAATCTGAAATGGCTAGCTTCAGGAGCTAATTATCTTTTTTGTTTGTTTCTATCTGGTCAATAATATCTACTCTTAGATGAGATCTCATTATCAGTCAATAACGTCAAGTAGTTAAAGTGCTAGTAAGGATAGTATCAAACTACCATCCTTGTCAGGCATTAAAAGGAGCAGATATCCTAAGTGTTCACAAACACTGGTTGGCATCCCAGAGTAAATGAGCTTGCTCATCTTGTAAAGGTTACTTAGCAGTCTTTACACTGAGGTTGATGTGGTAATATCCTGTTCTCATTATATGACAATATGCAGGGTTCTAATTCCCCGAGGAGATCATGGAACTTGTACAAGAATTCAGCTGGTTTAAAATCTATGAAAAATCAGTCTCAGTAACAATTTAAAAGAACAGTTTCTTTTATCATTAGATTTCAGATCTTTCTGTATATATTCTGCAGGGATTTATTTTTGCTCCCTAAAATAATACTGTGCAAACCAGCCAACCAAACAAACCATGGAGCATATCTGCATAAGAGACTAATAGTATATTCTAGCCATTGCATAGTTGTATAAAACATAATAGTAATATTGAAATAACTATAGTGATGGCTGAATGGTGGGTAGAGTGGGTAGAAATTTGAGCTTTCAACCTAAATATATTAATCAAAAAGTCTAGATAACATGGGTAACAGTACCTAATGTAGGGGAGGTTTATTTTGAGCTTGAAGTTTTGATTATGACCTTGTAGGAAAATAGTATTTATCATTTACCAGTGAATATATGTTGGAAGGGGGTTGCAGAGCTCCCTGAGATTACAGTCTGTCCCTATGCATTTTATTTAAAGAGACATGTTTTCTCATAGCGAAGTCTTTCTCAGGAAGAACTGTGCCATTTGCATCATGATGCAACTGATGCAAAATGGATAATATGTACCATTATGTAGATCATCTTATATATGATGCCATTGTGGTTTCCTTTGGATTATGCCTGGTATTCTTTATCTTTCTAGCTTCCAAGGTGGAAGTTCTCCTGTTTTTTTGCATCAAGGTCAGAATTCAGAGATGGAGAGTCCAGAGCAGTGGAAGATGTTTCTGCCCCTGTAGTTCTAGGGTCTTATGTTACTGGATCAGACTTACTCAGTCTTTTCTCTGCTCTCTCTTGCTCTCCTCCTGCTCCTCTTCAGAAGATAAATTTCTCATGGGAGGAGGTATGGATATTTAACACATTATTTGGAAGTTAAACCTTGCCCCCCCCCAATCAAATTTATATTTACATTATGTTAATTTAAAAATGGTGGTTTTTTAAAAATTTGTATTCCATCTTTGTACATCTGTGTAATCCATGTGACTGGGATGACAAATGATCCAAGTCTGGTGATTTGGATCATTTCAGTGAAGCTCAAATTTTATATATTATTACTCCAGGTTTATCAAGCCTATTTATTATCAGACTCAAAGGCCACTTGACAAACCATACATGATGACTTTATAATACACAGGGCCAGAGATCAACCTTTTTTTAAAAAAAGAAACATTGAAATGTAAGTGTACTACAAGTATGACCAGGTTATGGCCATTCATTCAGTGACCATTCAAAATTATGCTGGCACCGAATTAATTTTCCTTGCAGTCCCAGTTGTTCTTGTCCAGCCAATAGTTCCATAGCGCCAGCTGTCACAGCAAATCTTGCAATTTCCAATATTGTTTTCTGGCTTCTCATAAGCAATGGGGAAGTCAATGGGGAATCCAACAGGAAGTTGGAAGTAGCAATCATGTGAGGTCTTCATTTAATGATCTAAGTGGTCCTCACTTAATAACAATAACTGGGACTGCAATAGCTAAGTAACACATTCATGTGATACTGCACATTAAAACCACATCTCTTAGCAACGGCAAATATGGTCTCAATTGTTATTGTAAGCCAAGTAAATAAATTATGTAAATAAATATGAGAATTATGACCCAAATAATTTGGGTCATAGCACAAGTATCCTTTGACCTTTCATTAAAGTAGTTTGAAATGGAGTGAATTTATTGATTGTGCTTAGGATCTCAATTTCTTGTAATTAATATTTTGGTTGTATTATAAAGATTAGTGTGCGTATATTTTATTGGTAAGAAGAAGCTGAAATCATCTAACAATATAATAGTGTGGCATTCTGCAACAAATTCTACCAGTTATACTTTGGGGGAGATGTTGTGAATTATATGATAGAAAAACTTTGCCATTTAATTCTAACACAAGTAGAAATCCAATATTCATTCAAAAGAGGGGTTTACTATTAAACAATGTCAACTTTGTGATGTAGACTTGATCTTATTTCAGTAGCTATACAAGATAGAGGCTCATTGTTAAATTGCCCCTACATTAAGAATGCCCATGGATTTGTTTTATTTGGTCTATATTTCAAAGAAAACTGACATGATTAGCAGCTCCTAGCTATTGCATGGACTAAAAAGCACATCTTTTTCAGATTTAAATTTTCTCTGACTCTACTAAATTCAAAATAAAAAATTACCGCAGTGTGTGAAATGCCTGTCTGCATTATATATTTTAGCATAAAAGCAAAAATAAAATATATAAAGATAAAACAAATTTATTTGGAAAATAAATTTCCAAATAAATTGGAATGTCCTTCCATCTTAACTCTGGACCAAAGGGAAAAGCAATATAATAAAAGCATTGTAAAGAAAGCAAAATATATAGTTAGAGAATCAAATAGAGAATCAAGTCATTGCACAACAAATTCACAATACAAATATCCATGCGTCCTTGACTTACGACCATTTTTCATGCTTATGACCATTGCGGCATCTCCAGGTCAGATGATCAAAATTCGGACTTTTGGCAACTGGGTCATATTTATGACAGTTGCAATGTCCTGCGGTCATGTGATCGTCTTTTGTGTCCTTCTTACAAGCAAAGTCAATTGGGACATCAGATTCATGTAACAACTGTGTTACTAGTCTAACATCTATAGTGATTCATTTAGCAATTGTGGCAAGAAAAGTAATAAAATGGGGCAAAACTCACTTAACAAATGTCTCACCTAGCAACAGAAATTTTGGACTCAATTGTCATAATCAGTCAAAGATTGGATTGGGCTTTGGCCAAAGGGCCCAGAGAAAAAAGCCAGGTTTTTTGGCCTTATGGAATGCCAAGAGGTTTGTGTTCCTCTAAAGCTCAAGGGTAAGAGTATTCCATAACATAGCCACTGTGACCAAGAAGGCATGACTCCCCAGACCCACATCTATAAAAGAGGAGAGCTGGAGCATGCTCCTCTGTCCGATCTAATGGGATTGACAGAGACCTTCAGAGATAGACAGTCCCACAAGTATCCTGACCCTGGGCCGCACAATTTTAAAAGTGTTAATCAGCACCTGACGCTGGAATTGCATCTGAAAATATACCATGAGGCAGTGTAGTATCACAGGAGCAAGCCTTGGTGGACCAAAAATTGCATGGACTATTGCATCCTGGACCAGCTGAAGTTTCTAAATGTTTATCAAGGGCAGCCTGGGTATAGCATATTGTAGTAACCCTGTTTGGCAGTGATTAAGGCATGACAGTGAGCAAGCCCTCCTGATCCAGGAGCACATTCAACTGGTACATAAGATGGATCTGAGCATAGGACCCCACAGATATAAACTGTGAATCAAGAAGTACCCTAGCTTGTTCATCAACTCTATCTAAAGCAGGACATCTAAAAATGAAAAATCACCACCTCCATGGAATCCAAAAACCTACAGGTACTCAGTCTTACCAGTCTTGAATCACTGCCTGTTGTTTTCCCATCCAGACCCTCACAGCCTCTAGGCACAGAGTAACAACTTCAATGACATTATTTTTATGGCAGGGCAGAAATGTTAAACTGAATATCACTGGTATACTTGTGGTATTTCACCCTGTGCTGACGAATGCCCTTCCCCAGCATTCTCATGCAGATGTTAAATAGAAGTGGAGAGAAATCCAAGCTTTGAGGTACCCCACACTAGAAAAAGGTCTACAGCAGGACATTTGTCTTCTACCAACATAGACTGGAACCAACCTTGGAGGAAGAAATAGAACCACTACAAAACAGTGTTCCTCTCAAACTCCTAGCAGATCCAGAAGGATACCATGAATGATAATATTAAAAAAAAGAGAAAACCATATGGAAAGAATTAATGCACCGCTCCCCATCCCAATACCTCCTAAAGTCATCCACAGGCCTGATTAATGCTGTATCAGAACTGTAACCTAACCTGAAACTCATCTGAAAAGAGTTTATATCTCCTTCCTCCAGGGCCGTTTGTATGCATTCCACCTCCTTAACGAGCTCCCCCCAAAGGGGGAATTTATCTAATATCGTTGGATCCAAGGATGGCACAATATGAACATTATCCCGCATTATTGCATTCCAGGGATAATGCTCCTTCAAAGAAGCATTCACCACCGCTTGCAGCCAATTGCATGACACTTCCTGGCGGGTCTTGAGGGCCGATTGCAGAATTCATAGCTCCAATGGCTCTATCTAACTCATCAGACCTAACTCACTGAAAATCTTCCTAGATAACCAGACACTACCATTCCTCGGTCACTTCCATAAGACTTGCCTTGCTAGAGTCAGATTCCAGATGAACCTGAGCAACTTTACAGATACCTAGAATAGTTTTCACAGCAATCCAGCAATGGTTCCCCAAGCTGCCTCTTACCAGGAAGGAATCTTCCTGAACGCCATCACTCTGCTAAACAAATAATTTCCTCACCATTGTCAAACCATTCACTAAGGCTGCATTACTGTTACTATTAATCTTCTCATCGTTCCTATCACCCATCTCCTCCCATTTATGACTGCATGACTGTAACTTTGTTGCTTGTCTCCTTATTATTTATATTGATATTGTTTGTTTCCTGATTGCTTATTTGTACCCTATGACTATCATTAAGTGCTACAGTCAAGACCTGGTAGTACATATTTCCAAGAGGGGAGCATTCTCCTCTGTGCCTGATCAGGTTTAGATAATGCAATATACATCAGCTCTCTCATCCAAAATTACATCATGGATGAGGAGATGCTTATTGTCAACTTGCATTAAGTAGCGACAAAAAGAGACTGGAGTCATTGAAGCTCTGAAGACTAGGTCTCAGGGCCAAGCCTGGAGTTCTGGAATGTGGTATCAATATTAAACACTAAGGTTGCCTTTCTTGTTTCCCTCCATATCTCCTCATACTCATCATTTTGAAGTCTTACCAGAGGTGGTAATGAGCAGGTTCTGACCAGTTCTCGATAACTGTTAGTGGAAATTTTGAGTAATTCAGAGAACCAGTAAATACCACCTCTGACTGGCCCTGCCCCCCATCTATTCTCTGCCTCCCAAGTCCCAGCTGATTGGGAAGGAATGGAGATTTTACAGTATCCTTCCCCTGCCACGCCCACCAAGCTACACCCACCAAACCATGCCACGCCCACCAAGCCACGCCCACAGAACCAATAGGTATAATTTTTGAATCCCATCACTGAGTCTCACCCAAAATATGTTCAAAGGAAGTATATAAATATGCATTTCAGTATGAATTTTGTTACAGTTTTTTGAAGCTCATACATAATTATGACAAGAAGACAAACAGATTTGAGGGGGGAAACTGAAACATGGAATTAACTGTACCACCAAAAGTTTACTTTTTTCTTCACAGTTCCGTATGTTTCCTCTTCACTCTCTCTCTCTCACTATGGTTTTAAAACCATTTAGTACAGTGTCTCTGTAAACATTTCCAAGAATAATTTAAGAGACACTTTAATCTAGCAATGGAAATAAAGATTAAAAAAATATTCTGTAGAGATTGTACTATAATCTATGCAGTTTCTACAGGAACCTGCCTGTGTTGAATAAATGTATCCCAACAAGATTGCTTTGAAAACACTCCATCTGTCAAGGCAAGAAAGGTTACATTGTTTGAAAATGACTAATGATTAGTTTATAGTTCTTATAGTATATAAATTTCATAACAGGGAAATTAATCTTCTGAGGGACCAAAATTAGAAGGTAGTTTACTCCCAAGAGAGATGTGCTGGGATTGTGCAAAAGCATTATTAGTTATGATGAACACACTCATCAGGATAGACAGCAAAACCCCAGGATGTCTCATTGTTTAATCAGTTTGGGTAATATGTTGATTAATCAACTGTACTTCATTCTGAAATTGCTGCTCATTTTCACAGTCATGATTTCATTTTTATTCTGTTGTACAATCGTGGTGAACCAAACTAGTCAGGGAGGTTCAATACTGTTGAATTGGTTAAACTGGCATTGTCTTTGCAAAATGATTTTCAGATAAAATATGTTTAAGGGCTTATCTTGTGAGATGCAGGTGCCTAAAGGCAGATGACTCGGCTACTTTACCTAGGGCTGCTTTGCTGCATGACGGCAAATGGATTTAAAACTGCATGAATTTTTCTGAACTTTTCTAAACCAAGAATACAGTTTATTTGAACAGATCTGTGTATAACAAAGACAAATGTAAGACTACTCAACTACTTATTTGTTCCTAAGTCTTTTGTGAGTATTAGTATTAGTATTAATGCACCTACCTAAACTTGTACACAAAAATGTCTGCTACAATGTCCTACCTGTCAACTACTACTTCAGCTTCAACCGCAATAATACACAGGCAAACAATAGATACATACTCAAAGTAAACCACTTCAAACTCGATTGCAGAATATATGACTTCAGCAACAGAGTGATCAATGCCTGGAATGCACTACCTGACCCTGTTGTTATATCCTTAAACCCCCATAACTTTAACCTTAAACTGTCTACCGTGGACCTCACCCCATTCCTAAGAGGTCTGTAAAGGAGGTGTGCATAAGTGCACCAGCGTGTCTACCGTCCCTGTCCTATTGTCCCCATCTGTTTGTACTCATTCCTTATGTGTATATGTATACCTGCTTATACTTATTGGTTTATATGTTATATTCATACTTATACTTGTTTTCTCATACATGCTTGACAAACCAAAATAAATAAACACCTTTAGCTTTTGGGGGATCTCTTTCTTTTCAGCAGTCACAAACAATAGTAACCGTAGTACATCCAAAGGAAATGTGTTTCTCCAAACTAGCTGGGTTTTTTTGGGGGGTGGGGGGAATGGCTATATTTTGTTCACTCAAATCTTATAGAATGTCTTGATGAAAAGATAGTTGATTATAATCTTATTTCTTTTTGTTTTGGGGGCCTCGGGAGTGTCATAAAAATATAATGGCATATCTAATACAGATAGTCTTCGACAGCAGTGTTCCTTAGTTTAATTCAAGAACAGGCTTTAGTAAATCATGCTTTTCATCTTACAAAAATCGTGGATTTTAACAAATACCATTCAATTTAGCCAAGATCTGGTTCAGACTTGCTGATTCTCTTACCACTTGATTCTCTAACACTTCATTCCAGTGCATACATTTATTCTGGCAAATCATAGTCGCATGCTGTGCAATATTATGCAATATTACAGGTAGTCCTTGAGTACAATTGAGCTCAACATTTCTTTTGTTAAGTGAGACATTTGTGAGTTTTGCCTCATTTTAGGACCTTTCTTGTCACAGTTGTTAAGTGAACCATTGCAGTTGTTAAGTTAATTAACATAATGGTTAAGTAAAAGGCTTTCCCATTGACTTTGCTTGTCAGAAAGTCGCACAAGGTAGTCACATGACACCTGGACACTGCAACCACCATAAATATGAGTCAGTTGCCAAGTTTGATCACATAGCCATGGAGATGCTGCAACAGTAGTATGAAAAATGGTGCCTTTTTTCAGAACCATTATAACTTCAAATGTTCACTAAACAAACTGTTGTAAGATGAGGCCTACCAGTCACATCTGCCACCTAACCCTAGCTGTCTATAAATTGCCCCATATAAGTTTATTTTATCTTATATGAATGCATATGCAGTTTTCCCTCATTTTTTTTCCTATTCCTTTTGTAAACTGAGAAAGGTAGAACACACACAGGGAAATCCAGTCATTAAAGTCTGCCTCTTGTGAGAAGCAAACTAACCTGAGGCAATTCACACAGGAGTTATTCAAGAGCAAAAAAATTACTGTATATCTTTTAACTAAAATTACAGGAAGCAAACCAACTAGATCCATGATGGTGAACTGTTCTGACCCTCCTCTCCACGCGTTCAATAGAGCAACCCAGATAGTCCAAACGAGCAGACCTGGCTAGAATACACAGATAGATTTTCTTAACTACTAATTCAAACGGTTGTTTCCTGCAAATGTCCCCTCCCAACGCCTCACCTATAATCTCTCTTGGGAGGGGCCAATCCACAACCACCTGGGTTTAATCATCTTCTGTGAGTCTGCCTACGGAGTTGCTGCTTCTGTTTCTCAGCCCTTCTCAATCTAGCATCAAGGACAAACTGCCATGCTCCATGCCTCAGGCGCCTCCTGGTGGCCAACCAGCCTCTCTGGTCCCTGCTCTGAGTCTGAACCCTGCATAGGGTCCTCCACATTGTCCAGGTCAGACTCATATGGTTCCTCGTTATCTGAGTCCATCAGCAGCTCAACCGGATCCTGCTGGACCACAACAGTGAACATGTGGCACATGTCCAGCTCAGCTGCACTGCACATGTGCCTCCTGCTGGCCAGCTCATTTTCTGGTCTCTGCTGTGCTTGTAGGAGTCACATGGGGGGTGTTTTTGTTTCAGGAGGCTTCAGGGAGGCCTGCTAGGCCCAAAACAGGCCATGGGGGTGTGTGGCATGCCCTCCCACACCCTGTTTTTGGTCCCAAGACACTGGAGGGAGGCACACGTATTGCATTATGGGTGTGGGCACGTGCTTGAGGACAAAAAGGTTAGCCATCACTGAGCTAGATGAACCTGCAGTTTTGCTGCAAATTGTCAGTGCGTATTTTGCTGGGCTTTTGCATAGTAATGCCAAAGAGAAAACCTCTCTAAACAATCTTATCAATCGGCAGTGCCTGGCTGACCTTGTTTGGACTTTGCAACCTAGTAGGGTCAAGACAGGTTGGGACTTGAATGGCAGACTAATATGAAGGATGAGAAAAATTTAAAAATCCCAACTCTAAGAGAAGGACTGCGAAGATATGTTCACAATGTCACCAGGAGTTTAGCTCAACATACAAGAGATTTAACTTTTTTGCCTGTCTGGAATCTATTCCTCTGATGAAGAATCACCTGGATGACTTGTACTAGGGCTTTGCTAAATAAAACATATTTATGAGTCAGCAATATAAGAGAAAATTTGCCTCGGGGAAGAGCATTATTAAGCAACATAGTTCTGTATTAAATGCTATGCTCAACAGTGCTTAAGTAGCCTCGGCATAAGTGCTTTTGTAACACAGCACCCTGAGATTGCTATTTTTAGAGCTACATAAAATTCATATGGAGCTCTAGAAATTTTCAGTCACAGATCTCACCTAAACAATGTTATTCAACCGTCATCAACTATTTGAATGTCCTTGAGAAGACAGGCAAATGATAGAAGTGTATTATAAAAGAAGGATAAATAAATACTCTGGGAGAGCATAGTGGGAGATTGCATAGATTCTGAAGATTGGAAATGGGGATTCTAAGAAAGGGCTCGCTAATTAATGTGAATTATGTCTTTGTAATAAATATGTCATTTCCTAGGCATTCTTCTCTGGTGTGTCCAGAAACCTTGTGGTTTCCACAGAGAGATGACACTTGTTTTCAGGAGCCAGATTCACAAGTAGCAGAAGCACCTTCTCTGCCTTCCAAATTACATCTTCAAGTGCATCCCTATAATTTTATTTGTAAATGTTAATGGTTTTGTCATTCCATATTATGGAGAAAAATATACTGCTGCTACACTGAGATGAGGGCAAAATTGTCTAACATCAGACAATTTTTCTGGATGACATTTTACTGTAAAAAATTCTGAAGATACAGTATGCCTTAATGTTTCTGCATAGAATATAGAAATATATTGTACCCATATCTTCCCACAATAATATGTACATATTCACTTTGCATTGCCCAGTAATTATCATGATGGGCATTTTCATAGCTTGAAAAATGCAGGTGTTACTGATATTTATACAATCATTTAATCCATACTATTCAATGTCTATTTGGGGTATATTCTGTGCCTTCCCCAAGGATAAAATTGTATAATTTTTGTACCGAAAGTAATCATAACTATTAGCATGCAACAATGCAATTTATTTTAAATCAATCAAATGTTTTATTTGGATGCTGAAAATCCATAATATTTTGGTAGGAGCTTTTTAGAACATAATTCATACAATAAACAAAATTACTTTTAGCAATTCTTTATTTTTATTTATGTTTATAAATAATAAAATCCTCCATATAAAATTTTACAGTTATTTGAATTTGTAATAAATATCTTAAATAATTGGAAGGTTATCCCCTGTAGTGTTTTATTCAAGGCTTCTTTATCATTATCTCTCTCCCCCTCCCTGCCACAGTCCCTTTTTTGGCTAATTGCACAATAATCATAAAGTGGTAGTGTTTGCCTCTTGCCATTCTAAAGAAATGGTGACTAGAAGAACAAATGTATGTGCATTAGTACATGCTATTATACCACTAGTGATGGAAAGAGAATTGTACCTTTGAATTGCAAAAAACCTTCTGTATCATTGTGTTTAAAATGGAATCAGTTGCTTAATGGTCAAAGACAAGAAGCTTTTTTAAAAAGTATCTTCCTCCTCCACACAAATTCAAAAAAGCTATAATAAAGTAGTGAGAAAAAAGTTTTAAAAGTAGATGAAAATATCAAAGCAAATATGGAAATGTTTATTTAACTCTTATACTGATAGAAAAGAGGTCTTAGGCACTTTAAGCTGCGAAATGATTGATCCGCCCTCTGAGCCACTGTTGAAACAATACATTAAACATAAAATTGATAACCTACAATTTCTCACATCAAATTAATGTACATGCAGTTAAAATTTCCCTCACCATCACCTTTTTTTTAAAAAACCCAACTTTCTGAGGTGACAATTTCATAGAGGATTTTGTTTTGTGTTTATTCCAGACCTTTAGGATGGCACACCTAACAAAATGTTCAAGTTACCGGTATCTCTTTTTTGAGAGTCACCCCCTCTTTAATCCAGCCAAACAAAAAGCATTAAAGTACAAATTTGGTAGCCTAAGTCCAGTTCATCAGTCATTGTTTCTATCATTCATGCCTCTCTGGGCCTACTCCAACAAGCCTGCAGTTCTCAAACCAGGTTCATTCTCCTTCAAATCTGCTAGCAACAAATTAGATTCCCTCTGATTGTAAGTCTGGTTTTATTCCTTTTATCTGAGTAACATCTTTGGGTAGATTTAAAACCATTGTTATCAGAATTTTAACCTAAAGTTTCCATTTGATTTTGTAAATTGAAAAGCATTTTGCCTAAGGCATTCCAAAAGGTTTTAACATTAAGTTGATGCATTGTTTCAATTTTTACATAGTCTAAAACTCTCCTGTAGTTGAGCTTTCATAACCAAACACAAACAGTTCCTCTTAAGGACAAGGGAAGTAGATGCACCGTAACAGAAAATAATTGAGATAATATTTCCCACAATAAAAAGTGAATAGAAAAAAAGGGGAAATTTCCATCAGAGCTTAAAAACAGAGCTTTTAAGAATTGGACCACATCTGATTGCTTATCCATGTCCATTTCTTGTATTGGTTCTAGAATTAGTTTATGATTAATCAAGAAATCCTTAGCTTTTTCTATGGATTTGGTTTAAATCATATTTTCATAGGTAAAAATAACTTCTTCAAGGTAGTCTCAGTGAAATTGAATGTCTTTTCTTCAGAATGTCTATTAGGCAGACATTATCTTTCCTCTTATCAACTTTCTAACAGGAATTTCCTTCATTGTGATTATGTCCACATAACCAATTTTCAGTTTAGTTTTACAGTGACAGTTGAAAACTTGTTGTCTTGTTTTTCTTCTTACAAAATGAACTAAGATGCTCCTTGGTAGGTTTCTCATTGTGGTATATCAGAAATTTATTCTATATATTGTGTCTATTTCTGTTTTGACTTTCTTCTTCTTCCCAACTAATTAAGCCAAGGAAATCATTCTTGATCTGATGTCCTCTCCTGACATTTCAGGAACTACCCAAAATCTTAGCTGAAGTTCCTTACCCTGTAATTCCAAGACACCCCTCTCACCCAAATCAGTTTCATACTGAAGGTTTTCTCTGATTTCCATGCTCCCCCCCAAAAATCCATTTTAGTCTTTATCTGTTTAACTTCTCCAGTTAGTTGACGAATCTCCTCATGAAGTTCTTTTGAGAGCCTAACAATTTTTAATTCAAGCTTTGTTTTCATTGCCTGGATTACTTGAAGCGTTTTACTTAAATATTCCTCTAAAATAGTTCTTAGAAGTTCAGATTTCCCTGATCCTCTTGTTTTTTGCTTTCTTTTTGTTACCATATTGATAATTATGGGATATTAATGTATGCTTATTTTTGTATGTAAATGATGCCATGCTATTGGCTGAGAACCTAAATTATTTGCAGAAATTATTAAACTGATAGTATGATGCAGTGAGTAAAATGGTTCTGAAAATCAACGCTTCAATGATTAATGTATTTCTGTTCAACAAAGAAAATGAAGTGAAAGATTTAAAAGTATAGCCAAATTATGAAAAATTGGAAAAATAGATAAATCTGTATACATTAATAGAACGTTTACAATCTATTATAGAGAAATGGATGAAAAAAATCATAAAAAATGAAAATATTGGTAGAAAGCAAAAGGTAGGATATAGTCTGTTGCAACAATGAAAGTTTGTTGAAAGAAGTGAAAACGGCTGTACTTAAGAGGTTGACATAAAATGCATATTTAATGCAGTAATAGCGAGCTGCTTAAGTATTATGTGTAAAATAAAGAGAAGATTAAAACAAGGAAGATTGAATTAATGTGGATTGAATATATATGTGAATGATGTATGAGTATGAGTAGTATGTGGAACATATAGAAAGAATATGAAAATTAAATTTTAAAACACATACATATAAGAAGAGCAAATTTGTTGAGATGAATGAGAGGCCTTTGTGTGGATGGAGTTTACAAGATCCACCATTCAATGAGGTTGGAAGTTTAAAAAACAAAGGACAATTTATAAGCAGAAGCAAGAAAGGTTTGCAAGAATCGAAAGAAGTTTATTATGTGGAGCTGTTTCCACAAACCTCTATAACTACATAGCTTTTTTGGGGAAGGGGATTGCCACATTTCATCTCATTTAAGTTGAAGAAATATGATATTATGAGTAACCTAGGGGTATTTTTTGTTATTCTTCCAGCTTATCCTTATTCTAGCTTCTTTTCATAAGTACTTTTTACACTTTAAACTATTCATAATCCTTATCCGTTATTCATTACTGCAATCCCCAATGTGCCATCTAAGAAACATCATTACACCAATGGACCTTTGATGCCTGTTAGTCTTTACACTATATCTGACTTTAGAGAAATTATTTTATTTTTTTCAAATAGGAATGGTGTATTTTGCAGACAGAGAGAGAGAGAGAGAGAGAGAGGGAGGGAGGGGGAGAGAGAGAGAGAAGCCATCATTATCTCTAAGAATGTGTCTAAGATGTACTGCAGGTAGGCTCCAATGGGCATTATAAAAAAATTAAAATAACAGAAGGCTGTAATTCAACACTTTGTTTGCAGGTATATTAATTTAACAGGGAAAGGGAGGAATTATGGGAAATTTTGGAGAACTAAACAAGATCAGAAGCTCATGGTTTAGCCTCTCCTTTCACGTACTAATTTTAGACAAAAGTTTCAGCATCAGTGAATGTGTATTTGTGTGTGTAGGAACAGAAAACAAATACACCAGTGGCTATATTTAGTGTACTTAAAATAAAGTAAGTAAATTTTCATAACTTGAAACCATTAAGTACATTTTGACCCTTTATAATCAGATGCAATCCCAGATTATAAAAGAAAACTGGGACATGAAACTTATTATAGCAAATTTTGCATATTTTTTCACAAATAAAGATACTCTCATCTAGCAGCAAATTTATCACTATCTTAACTTTTATAAATCAATTTCATTGCAGAAGAAAATGGGGCAATAAGATACAGGGTCTACATATTTTTCATTGAATTTTGCTTCAGATAAAATACTCTAGTGATGCACATATACATTTTATTTGCCATTTAGTCAGATGTCAGAATCAGGCAGGAACAACTACCAATATTCAAGATCATATCTATACAGTCTAGGCAAGTCTCCCATAGAAAACACTCAGGGATTTTCTGTCTGCAGTTTAAATAAATCTCCACATGAGGCAGCAGCACACAGATCACCAATTTCTAACAAGCATAAAATCTATATTTTCTACAGAGCTAATTTGATTTGAACTAGTTTTGTTTAAGGTTTAGTCATTGATATATGTATTTAACCAAAACAAATATGAATAGCAAGTCTGTCACAAATATTTATACAGATTTGTATACATCCAAAAACGAGAAGAATCAGAGGAAAACATTCAGAAGAGTCACAAAGGACTTTCAAAACTTTTGAAGCTTATTGTTTTATTTAAAAACAACAACAACTTGTCAGTAATAAAGCAGTGATGGTGAACCTTTTTTGGCTCGCGTGCCAAAATTGGGGAGCGCACGGGGGGGTGTCATGCGCCGGCTTGCCACACCCATAATGCAATGCGCGACCCCAGCATGCATGCGTGCATGACCAGCGCTTCCCCCCATTGTGAGGGTGAAAACAGCCCCCCGCCCTCCTGGAGGCCTTGTCCATAGGGCCGTTTTTAGTCCTCCAGAGCCTTCAGGGACCTTCAGGAGGCTTCCCTGAAGGCTCTGGAGGATGAAAAAAACAACCCTATGAGCAAACTGGAAGCCACTTCCTGTAGGACCGTTTTTTGCCTGTAGGGCTGTTTTTTGTCCTATGGAGCCTTCAGGGAAGCCTCCTGAAGGTCCCTGAAGACTCTGGAGAGCTAAAAACTGCCATTCCTGAACTTCTGGTTTGCCCGTAGGGGTGGGTTTTTGAGGTCCAGAGGCTTCAGGGAAGCTCCTGAAGCCTCCAGAGGGCCTCTGGGTGGGGGAAGGCTGTTTTCGCCCTCACCAGGCTCCTATAAAGCCTCTGAAGCCTGGAGAGCGCGAAACATGGCTTCAAAAAAGGCTGAATCAGGTGGCCAACGCGCGCATGCATGCTGGCCAGCTGACAGGGCAACGCCTCAGGTGCCCTGACAAATGGCTCTGCATGCCACCTGTGGCACGCGTGCCATAGGTTCACCTTCCCAGGTATAAAGTATCTTTCCTGCCTCCTACTTCTTCATCATCTTTGTGTTTCAGCTAAATGAATACAATGGCACTGCTACCTCCTACAAAATAAAGAATTAAAAATTAAAAGGTAAAGGTTCCCCTTGCACATATGTGCTAGTCATTCCTGACTCTAGGGGGCAGTGCTCATTTCCATTTCATGTGGCTGGCATGACTAAATGCCGAAGATGTACGGAGCATTGTTACCTTCCCACCAAACATGGTCCCTATTTTTCTACTTACAATTTTACATGTTTTCGAACTGCTAGGTTCGCAAAAGCTGGGACAAGTAACAGGAGCTCACTCCCTTACACGGCACTAGGGATCTGAACCGATGAACTGCTGACCTTTCTGATCCACAAACTCAGCAATCTTAATTAAACTAACATAGCTGGAGAAGTGTTAGTATTAATCTTGAATGATGCTCAAATCTTTTTAGAGTTTCATTGCACTATTACTAATAGTGGGTTTACATGAGAACTAGTGGGGAAAAGTCAGAGTAAACTGAGATTTCTGAGGAATGTGATTAAATAACAAAATCTACATCCTCTTCATTTAATTCCCTCTATTCTCCTTCTTCCAACCATCAACAATTCCCATCCCCAATACCCAACTGTCATTGTGTTCAATTGCTGTTAACTGGGCATCCTTCTAAATCTCTACATTGCAGCTATTTCTTTTTACTTTCGAAAAATAATTTTGAGATTCACGCAAGCCTTTGCATCATTAGGGGAGAGGAAGTGCTGGCTGGAACCTTGCATTTTGCAGGCAGTCTCTGATCTGATTTTTTTTTTTTTTACTTAAAAAAAAAATCAGGATACAAGAAGCTGGGTGAATGCCAAGTGAGCAGTCTGCAGACATGCTTGCTCCCCTGCAACCATTTTAGGGACCTTTTCATTAAATTCTTATCTTTCAGTTTTTATCCCCTGTCCTGTTTTATTCTAATGTATGGATTGGAGACCTACTCTTCATGGACTGGGAAGCTTACCAAAGCATTAATTGTATTTTCTGAAATAGTACCCTCTATGGGGCAAGAGGGATTCTGCTGACACTCATAGAGGCTTTTCTCTTTTTAATTATCATTTTCCTTATTTATTATATCTATGTATGTGTATATATATATATATATGTATGTATGTATGTATGTATGTATGTATGTATGTATGTATGTATGTATGTATGTATGTATGTATGTATGTATTAGCTTAGTGGCTAATATATCTGCCTAATATGTAATACAGCCCAGGTTCAAATCCCAGTAAGGGTATGACTAGCTGATGAGAGCTAAATAGCTTGAAATAGATCTATACTAGTCCCCCTTTATTTATTTATCAGCACAAATACAACACAAACATAGCAAAGGCAACATTAAAAATAAAAATATGGTTTTCTGCCTGGATGGTCTTCTGTAATGAGCCGAAGGACAGAAAGGGGGAGTAGTGAGCTCCCTCCCATATTTGGGCATACCAGAGGTTGTAACACAAATACATACACACACACACACACACACACACACACACACACACACACACACACACACTAAATTAGGGAGGTGGATTAGTAGTTGTGAGGAGGATTTTCAGTAATTAAATATCTAGCCTACAGAGGGGGAGGTATATGCACAAAAGTCTTTCCATTGTTCAGTTGCATACAACAATACCAGGAATGTGTAAAGGAATTTTCACATAAAAACCATAAATAAGGTTGACTTGTAGATTTTTTATTTTTTTATTTTAAATGGGAAATTTCTTACAGAATTTGAGCTGAATAAATCTATAAACACAGAAATGTTCAATAAAACACTTGAACCAAATCAATTTTTATTATAAACATTATATGTTCATAACCAGAAATGTGTTAATTTTAAAAACTGCCATAGAAAATTCTCAAGATATATGTTTTCCCCATGAAATTATAAGTCCCCAAATTCTCCTCAGGTTAAACTAGCAGCAGATGCATTTGATCTGTCCTGAGAAATATTAAATGTGTCATCCATGTACATCAATAAATGTAAAGTATCATTTGTCACAGGATTTAATCAGCAAGTCCCATTTCTGTCAAAGATTGAATTTAGGCAATTGCTTAGTTCAAGGAATGTTGGCTCCAACTGCTGATCCTGAAATCAGATGACCTCAGAAAGCCAATCCCATGCCATCACTATCATGATGCTTCTGTACCCTCAGTATCAATCGAAAAAGTCACTTTCAATCTATTCCTTTTTGTTCTTTACACTGCCTTGCTTTCCATCCCAACAAATTCCTCCCATTTGTTCATTCATACGTCTATCCAATTCAGATAGCTGCTAACATTCAGACTAGAATACCCCAAAAAAGAGCAAGTTTTTTTTTTTAAGGCAATGACACTCGGAAAAAATAATCACGTTCCTTATTTAATCACTATTGGAACATTGTGTTACATGTATTTTTATTCAATAGCAAAAAGATTCATTCCTATTAAATTATATATAGAATTTCTGTCTGTATTATGTTTGTTGGTTTTATTACAAGCGATGCTTATTTTAGTTTTGTTACAAATGATATTTGAGCTTTTAAAGATCATACATCCAACTAAAATTTCAGGTCCAATAGGACACAAAGCATACTTAAGATGTATGACTTTTACTTATATATTACTAACTTCAAATTAAGAATGTACTTTTTCCTTAGATACAATCTACTTGTCTAAGAACAGGTCCATTTCTTTCCATTTGCTTTGTTCTACATGTATATGTAAGGAAATAAGGAAAGCCACTTGGAACTGTGCTTAATTGAAAAAAAGTTGCAAATGAAAATTCTTCTATTGTATTCCTGTCCATACTACATAGTACTAGGACATTTTGCTGCAGTTTCAATGGAATTAGAATATTATGCCGCATAATTATCTATACCCCTTATGCAGTGAAACTGCATTTTGGTCAATTATATTAAGAATGGCTAATGTAACCATATAGTACTACTGTTACAGCTGAGTTTTCTGCCTTTCCATTTTATAAAAGGCACAGAAGATCTGAAAGAATAGTTCCATCACATTTTCATCCATACATCTGAATGGCCAGGGTTATACATATTTGAATAATTTTTCCTTTATAAGTTAACATTTGGAGGATAGTAATCCATACAGGGAGTGCTTTTATTTTTGTTAAACAATACTGTTTAGTTTTCATATATTGTTTGAACTTTTCACATTTTGAAACTGGCAATTGCAATGATTCTGCTGGTAATGAAGATAATGATGATAAATATTGAAGAAGTGATAGCATATATAGAATTATGTCAATGTTGATACAGTGCTAATTTGTCCATGTGTTAGATGCCTTTTTGCCAAGGGACATATTAATAGAAATAAGATGCAAATATTTAGGTTTTCTCTTATCGTTTTTCACTAGTCATGATTTTAAATTTTGGAGCAACTTTTTTTTAAAAAAAAAATCTCTGCAGTTGTTCAAGGTAATATAGGAATATCATGGCTTTGCCTTCTACTTTATCATAACCAAAAATCTCAGTTTGGCAAATCTTCTAAGTATGTCATACCTCAATCTACTTCTACGTATTTTTCCACATCTGCAATCTTATGGCCGCTTTCCTGACAGAAGTGCAACGTATTTTTAGGCAAAGAAGATCTGATCTTAGCATAGATAAAATAACTGGACTGTTATCATATAAAAACTTAATAGAGGGTCATTGAATTCATTAAAATCATTGCAGGGCTTCCTTGCCATAGAAAATAAAGTTTAACTTGAGTAAAGATGAATAAATTGTAATTTGATGGTTTAAAAAATGAAACCAACTGATTGAATTTTTATTACTTTCCATTAATAAATGGGTGGGTAAGATAGTGGTTGTGGAAAGTAGAAATGTAGAAAATACCTAAAGGTAAAGGTTTTCCTGTCCAACTGTGTATGACTCTGGGTTACAATTGTCATCTCTGTTTCTTGGCTAAGACAGCTAGCGTTAATCATTTAACATTCATAATTATTTTAAGTACTGTAACCAATTCAGATTAATGTAAAACATACACTAGAACATAATGGCAGTATTCAAAATAGTATGCGGAAATTATATTTAAATTCACAGAAAAGTTATCTTGTGTTTGATAATCTCATTCTACTAATTACCCAAGATTAATATCCCACAAAATCTACAAGGAATCAAATTAATGTTGTGGCAATATTGTCTGAAACTGTATTTTTTAAAAAACCAAGAAGACATTCTACAATGAAAATAGAGGTAGAGAAAGTTAAAAGCATAAAAAAGTAACAACAGAAAGTATAGTCCATTCTTTTCAACTTTCTGCAGGATATTGATGTTTCATTTTATTTTAAAAATGTAAAAATAAATGTCTCAGGATATAATCTTGAAATGTAAAAAAAAATACTGAGTAATTGACTTTTTTCTGAAGAAAATGTAAGTTATAAGAGAGCTAATGTTTTTCCAAGATAAATATGAACATTCACAATTTCTTGCATATTTTTTTGGGGGGGAAGAATAGGAACACTTTTGAGAATCTTTTTAATCTTGTTTTGATACGATACTCCTCAAAACAACTGCTGAGATTCATTTATTTTTCTCCCTCATTTAGATAATTCACACTATAACTATAATTTGGAAATATGTCTGTCAGAACCAACCTTTTAAAACTGCATCTCAAGAAATCGAGGATTTCTTTTTGTTTTCCTTTAATTTCTTTTATTTTAGATTCAGGCGTTCCAGTGCAAGTGAGGAGGGAGATAGAATGATTTACTATTTTGTTGTTGTGTTTTGGGGGGGTGGGTTGCCTTAAAGTGTACAGTGTTAACTAGGTGGCATATGGGTGGATGAAACATTACTGATTGTCCACTGCAGCCAGGAAGGCTGAGTTTCCATAGAGATATGAAGGAAAAAGTGCTCCATGCAACCTAATTGGTATGCATCTCCAGATCAGGTTCATTGTGCTTTTGCTAATGACAGGGTTGTCTCAGTAATAAGGATGGTGCACTGGAGAAATTTGCTGCCTTGGTATATTTTTCCCTGACGGAAAACTACTTAGAGACAGTAGTCAGTAAGAAGAGTGACTGGCAGGCTGAAGGGGCGGCTTAGCAGCATATGGGGGAAGGCTGGCGCTGTGTGCCACATGCATATGGCTGCCATTAAACTCCAGCTTTGCGCTTTGTGTATTTCTGGTCCCATGCCAGTAAGCCCACCTGCTGCAAGAATACTTGTAAAGCACAACTCAAAAGTGATTGAAAAGCTACTAGAATAAACTGTAATAACACAGTGCTTCACAGATGGGACATAATTGCAAGCTAAAGTGTACAGCCTCTGCAGTAATGAAAACATGAGCCATTAAATTAAAATCATAAGGGGAAAAATATAAAAGTCTGGTTATTCTAACACCCCCCCTCCCCAATTTATTGCAAAAACTTCAATTTTCCTGCCCTCATTAATCAAATACCATAAAACTATAGTGTTACTTGGTTCTAATGGAGATTCAGATAATTAAAACAATGAATGTAGATTAGAATGATGTAACTTTCATTAGATACTTATTTGGGTGACCAAAGTTAGCAATGACATTCAACACGGAAGGCTGACATGCATCTGTCAGTTTTACAGATCCAGGGACTAACATGGCTTTGTATGGGATGAGGGAAGGGAGGACGGGAGAGTAACTTTTGGGGAAGAAAACTAAAGTCTGCCAGAGCATCATCATGAATATGGATTCATGTTTGGCAAGTCAATTTTTCTTCATTAGCACATTTCATAGATTTAAAAAAAAGTTCTTTCTTTCTTCTTTCTTTTCTTTCTTTCTTTCTTTCTTTCTTTCTTTCTTTCTTTCTTTCTTTCTTTCTTTCTTTCTTTCTTTCTTTCTTTCTTTTGAAAAGAGTTTCTAAACCAGGTAAACATATAAAATTACTTGAGAAATATCAATGCCATTTTAATTAGTGGTAGTGGAGTAATAATGAAATCACTAATCTGACATGTAATTAGTTGTATAGGGTATGCAAGTGTTATGTAGGGCTGAATGGAGCTCTGCAGGACTCTAACTCAATGTGGCCTCTCATGGCATTCTCTAGGAGTGAGAGGCTAACAGAGCCAACTTTGTTCAGTTCCTTTCCTGTGGGTGGGCAACTTCAGGAGAAAGGAACATTTGTTTCATAGGAGTCACAGAGGTAAACAAGCTTTAAAAGTGCTTTTAGTCTTCCATTTTTAATTATGCATCTCTGCAGTACTGGTCATAGCAAAATACATGGCATGTATGTTAAACATGCTGAATAATGCCTCCGTGTTTAAAAGAAGCAAAAGTGGCAAGAACAACAGCCAGTGTGGTCCACTGAGTCACATGCTGGATTTTTGACCTGGGTTCAAAAATCACTGAAGTTGGAAGCTCTGTGGGTGGTCTTTGACAAGCATTCTCTCTCAGTCTCAGTTCCCTGTCTGAAAAATGGGAATAACAATGTCCCACCTCATAGAATAGACAGAGAATAAGAAAAAAAAAAAGAAGAAATCTGGCATGTAAAAATCAAGAAAGTTGTAGCCACTCTTATAGAAACTATTTATATATGAAAGCATCCTTAAGTAACACTTTGATATGTTATTTTTATACAATTTATTGAATTTCAAAAAAGAAAAAATAAGCGAAAAGAAAAAGAATTAAAAGGAAAAAGTCAAGAAAAGCAAGGTAAAAGTACAGAAAGAAAAATAAGATTAAAAAAATGAAGAAAATAGAAAAAGAATGACTTTCAACATCCTTTGGTACAGATATAGATTAAAGCATGCCAAGCTCTTACTCTAAAATTAATATTCCACTAATCCCCTATATCTCTACTCATCTAATCATCAAAATCACAATTTCATTTCTTTCATTTTCATAGCTGATCATCAGAAATGTAAGAGAATTGGAACCTATCCTAATATATATTATTTTACTTTACTTTCCTTAAGAAAATTTTTTCTTCTGCCCAATTGGAAGCTGACATGAAGAGCCAGTATCATGAGCTACCAGGAGTCTTCCCATGCCATAAAGATAACTTTATCCCTGTTTACAAACAAACATAAATTATTTCATGAAATATGATTAAAGTGTCATGAATAGGCAGAAATACAAGTCATATGGATCATGTACGAGGCACTATGGTGTATATTGTCAGGTAGAAATGCATGGCAGCCAAATTAAAGCTAATTGAAAACCACAGTATTTACTAGGCTACCATGATCACTAAGAACCTCAGGCCTCCAAATTATTTCCTGATGATTACTTTTCACAGTGATCAAAGAGTGATTATTATTAGAATTACCTGAGTGATAATTATAATTCACAATCATTCAAGGGTTTACTATTAGAATTATTAGCCAATATAATTCTCAGTTTTCATATTCCTAAAATTCAGTGAGATTTCTTCCACACATAAAAGCTTGCATTCTTTGGTTGCTATATAAAAAACATCTAAGTAAGGTTCAGATCTCCTTAGTAGGGTAGTTTTGAATGCAAGATCACCAAACTAGAGATTAAAAAAACCCCAAGTATGAAAAATAAATTATTTCTGTATCATTTTCAAGAAAACTATAGTGTCATATATAAATAACAAACAGGAAACCAGTTTGACTCAAAGAAGTCTACTTTTTTCTTTCAGGAGTTTCCCTACCTATTCTATCTTTGATTATCTGACTGAAAGGAACATTGATAATGAGTATGGAACTTAATGAGTAAGGATCTTAATTTGTGGACCTTCATGCAGATCTTCATGGCATTTTACCAGTATTAAAAAGCATCTCTTAGGATTCCTCTCCAAAATGGCTGCTTCACGGTAAGAGCCTTTCTTTTTTCTTATCAACGATCTGTTGTTTTTGTTGACAAAATTTGCTCTTTGGCAGTGCTGCTGCCAAATGCAGGGGCAGTTTGAATGGGAACACTCATGAATGACATAAAATGATTTTGGGATGGCCATGGACCCAGTTGGAAAGGGAATTCTTGAACATTCCAGTTCCCTCCGAAGCAGTTGAAAAGTCACTAGGTGAATCCATCTTCCTGCCATCAGTTTCATTTTCTTAAGGTTATAAACTTTCACTTTTTGAATTTATTTTTTACTTTGTTTTTTGTTCATAAAAGTTAATGCTGATTTATTTCAACCCCTTGCTGATTTTTTTCTTTTTCTTTCCTTTTGATATATGTTGTTTTGAATAGCCTTTGTTCTCTCCGTATGGAAATATAGCTGTGCCTCTGGATGGTGAAGTGCTCTCGTTTGGATTTACATTAATATTGGACTCTCACCACACAATTTCTGTACTTTTTGAATTTGCAAAATTGAAATATCCAGAAAATATTTTTCGTTTCCTTCTGCTTTAGTGTTTTTTGCTCCCTGATCAAGTTTCACAGAGTAATAATGTATCAGATTACAGGCAAGCAATACTGGCTAAAATCTAAGAAAAGATAGTTGGGCAGTATGCAGCTTTTAGCTGACAGTTTTTTTAAAAAAAAGTTTGGTGAGATGATAATGGTTGTGGAAAATATACAGAGATATCTAGTTTAGATGTAAAAATCCACTCTACCGTAGAATCTCCCTCAGCCTTCATAAGAAAAATGAATTTGTCCCTTTCCCATTCAGTCATACTCCTAGTATTGTAAGAATATACAGGCTTAAACTTTAAAGAGACACATAAGTTCAACTCACAGCTGCAGAACTAAATGAGTTGAGCCCATGTATCTCTTTAAAGTTTATATCCTTACAATATTAGGAGTATGGCTGAATGGGAAAACGACAAATTCATTTTTCCTACGAAGACTGAGGGAGATTCGAGAGTGGATTTTTACACCTAAAAGGAAACTACTTCTACTTAGACTTTATTGGGAAGTTACTATGGAGGCTGAATCTATTATATTCGATTAGATAACAATTGATAAAAGATGTGGACATTTGATCAAGGGTGAATTATTTTTAATTTATAGGATGATTTGGGGTAGATAAGATGATATGGCAAATTTGCTATGAGTGAATTACAATAACATTTTGTTAACAGAGAATTTTGAAGCATGTGTATATGTGTTGGAGGTTTTTTCTTTTCTTTTTTGATGCACTTTTTTGTGTCTTCATTGATTTGTGTTTTCTTTTTCTTTTTTGTCCTTTTGGGGATTTTTTGAGTTTTGAGTTTTGTATTTTAACCTTCTTTTGAATAAAATAAAAAACAGAATGAAAAGTGTACCTTAGGATTGTACCATCACATATGTCTGAAAACTCATATACTTTTATAGATATTTAAAAACCTCATGTAGAGCTGATCCATATCCATTAGGCTGACCTCTTTTGAGTATGAGTATTTCTTAAGAACAGGAATGCACAACATCATTCTCTACTTCCTGCCTGAGCAGGAGATTGGACTAGAAGACCCCCAAGATTCCTTCCTACTCTGTTATTCTCTTCTGTTATTTTGTTAAATATGGCCTGGGACTGAGCACCTGAAGTGTGGCAACATGATTGCAGGAGAGGGCTCAACTGTCAGAATCCTGGGCATATTCCAATGGACCTTACCCTGAGGCAGGTCCATAAGAAGTTCAAATAGTTGCTAAGTAACTGGTTGTAAGTTGAGGAGTACCTGTAGTTCATTGTAGGCCACTTCTTCACTCATATTAGTTACTGTGTGCTATGACAGGAAAGCACCCTTTCCTCTAGTTACGTATATACAAATTTCGCTAATGGCAGGGTGAAAGAGCAGACCTATAAAGGAGAATATTTGTAGCTCACAGTTGAAATGAGGGGTCCTTGGTGCTCTCTGAGCTTGCTTGTTTTCTTGTAGACATATTTCATTACCCAAACTATATGACATCACCAGTGCTAGTGATCCTTCCTTCCTTCCTTCCTTCCTTCCTTCCTTCCTTCCTTCCTTCCTTCCTTCCTTCCTTCCTTCCTTTCTTCCTAGAGGTATCCCAGCTTCCTCTTTTTGGTCAAGTACAATAATGGTAAAACGGTGGTGTTTCTTTCATTTTTTTTAGTGGTTCACTGGTGGGCACATCAGGAAGGTGTTGAGTATGAGAGGGAATAAATGAGGGAGCTTATATACAGTTAAGAATTGTTCCTTTTCCCCCAGCTGAGATGAAAGTGATAGAGGAGCATAAGAATCCACCAATCAGTAACCATGGTAAGTGCAGTCTAGACAGAACAGCAGACCACTGCCGTGCCAAAGTGGAAAAAGTTAAGACTACATTGCAAAAAAGCCCATAGAGACAGGATTGTTACAACAATGCCATTTTAGCTTTCAGTGGGAAGGCATGTAGTTATTTGCTTTGTCATAATATATCACTGCTATAAAATTGATAGGTTTTCAGATTTTTTTTGTTCCTTTTTCAGTAACCAGAAGTGGCATGGCTTGCTCAGAATAGAGTGTTTTCAGCTATTTTGTTAGTCAGCACCATCCATATGCAGAGAACAGATTGTAAAGGCAAGACTTCATCATCAGTTACTAGATATTATGACAACATATTATAATTAAATGACATAGTTTAGCCACAAATCTGTTAACTTCACCCTCATGTTCTCTCTGCTCCAATATTTCATCTTTATTAAGCATCTTTTAAATAAATATGTGTTAATCTTTATATCACTGTTATTTCTGGTACAGATTTGTTCTATAACCAAGAAACCAGAGTAGCTAGAAGTTTGTTTTAGTTTTTAAACTGCATAATATTTTTATGTATGCATTTATTGATGAGAAGATAGATTTGGCAGCAGGTTATTTAGAACTGTGAAATTGCCAGAAGAGCCTGATGACAGGAGAATACATTTTCAGTGACTGATTTTTACACAGGTAGCTGTATTAATATGAAACAGCATTAAAAATGACTACATTTATTGTGGCAAACATTTATACTATATTTATGCAGCCATTTAATGAACATTTTCTCATGATTTAGGATTCTAAAACATTAAGGCATTAAATCATAGGAAGAGTGGCTGCTGCTAGAAGATACACTTTGCTCGATGCCCTCATTATCTCCATATGGTGCAGAAAAATGTAATAGAATAGAACAGAAAAGAATAGAATAGAATAGAATTCTTTATTGGCCAAGTGTGATTGGACACACAAGGAATTTGTCTTTGGTATATATGCTTTGGTATATATGCTCTAAGGAGAATAAGATACATTCATCAAGAATAAAAAGATACAACACTTAGAGATAGTCAAGGTTACTAATCACCTTGATAACCTATCAAATCATATTAGGAAACAATTAAAAATAATGTAAATTAGTTATAGTACTAAGTTGGAAGAGATAGATAATAGTAAGGAAGAGAAGAAGAATAGTAATACAGTCTTAGTAAATAATTTGACAGTGTTGTGGGAATTAGTTGTTAAGCAGAGTGATGGCATTGGGGGAAAAAGTGTTCTTGTGTCTAGTTGTTCTGGTGTGCAGTGCCCTATAGCGTAGTTTTGAGGGTAGAAGTTGAAACAACTTATGTCCAGGATGTAAAGGGTCTGTAGATATTTTCACATAGAGGGGAATCTATGATATTTATTTATTTATTCATTTGCTCCACTGGATTTCATCAGCTAAATCCAGTTACAACAATAATAAATAAAATCTATTATGCCTGAAGCAGCTGATATATCTGCATAAATAACTCCCCTAATTATGGGAGTTTTATTCCCCAATACCCCAGAGGGAAAAGAGGCTTTAGGAACTTTATGAAAGACTACCAGGCTGAGTATCATATGAATCTCAAGGAGGATTCTGTCCTAGTGGGCAGGAGCAGTGCCAGAAGCATTCTCATACTTGTGAGATGGTAGAAATACTTGGAGAAAGGCAGCCTACCATTAAACTGGTCCTGTGCCATGAACAGCTTTGTAGGTGATGACGACCACCTTGGATTATACCCTGAATCCTATTGGGAGCCAGTCTTCTGTGCCAGCGTTGCTGGCTGCCGGCCACAAGATAATAAGTTGGATGCCTGCCACAGTCCATTGATATGCAAGCTCAGACAGAACTTTTAGAAGAAAATCATCCTTTTTACCAATATCATAGCAACTAGAAACATAGTCACATGCTTGGCATAGATTAAGATCAGGAATCCAATTAACAAGGATCAAATTGAAGGGACAAGACAAGGAACAATGAAGTGATATCCAGAATTCTAAGTGTGCCATTTGCAAAGTAAATATGACAGAGCTGAGACTTGAAAAGTTTTTTCTTCATTGTGTGATCCCAGGGAGTGAGCCAGTTCTGAGCAGTTTTGGCAAACTGGTAGTAGAAATTTTGAGTAGTTTGGAGAACCGGCAAATACCACCTCTGGCTGGCTCCGTCCCCATCTATTTGATGCCTCCTGAGTCCCAACTGATTGGCCTCCCAGCAGATCGGCTGGGTCTTCTTCTCTTTCCTTGCATAGGAGAATGGAGCTGGAAAGCAGGTTAGTGGGGTAGGGAGGGAATGGAGATTTTAGAGTATCCTTCCCCTTCCATGCCCACCAAGCCACGCCCACCAAGCTACACCACATCCATAGAACCGGTAGTAAAAAAAATTTGAATCCCACCACCGGAGTGAGGTCAATAAATCAGCCATACAGAATTTATATGTATGGCAGTGACTATTTGTTTCTTCAGTATTAACCCTTCTGCAAGCTTGTTTCTTGGCAAGTCTGTCAGATCTACTGTGTTCTGCTTTCAGTTGTTGAATGCCTGTTTAGGGCTAGGTGGCTATCTCACTGGGTGCAAACAAATCATTCTGATGGTTTCCTCAATTATTATGCATAAATGCACCTGACTCCAATCCCACCATACCTTTATCATTAGAGGATGTGTCCAGCATGACTGTAACAGTCAGTGCAGTTTGCAATGTATTGAGGCCACAATGCCACATGGGTATACTGAGCTGCAAAGTCAGATGACTGGCAGTGTACTGGGATAAGGTAATAGAGAAAGTTTGGATTTGGTAATAGGAACCACTTTTTTTAGGACCTAAGGAGAGATAGTTTGATGTGGTAGTTAAGGCATTAGACTAGAAACCAAAAGACTATGTTTTCTAGTTTTGCCTTAAACTTTAAAGAGGTCAGGGCTTCTAAATGAGGTTCGAAGGCAAACTAGATGTCCTTGAAGAAATGGAATCAGTCTTGATCTTCATGGGAATGTTATAACACAGATATAATTGTGCTTAAAGAAATTCCAATTATAATACTGCCTAAAAGAAGACTGTCTCTTTCTGACTGATAGACAGAAAAAGATTCTATTTCGATGGGACAAGGTGGAAGGAGTAATTTTTACTTTCAAACAGCAGAGGTTTTGACTAAATTCTGTGCAGAAAGCAAGAGAATTTTTAGAAAAATTCAATGAAGAACTGGAGACAATGAATGGGACAGATGAGACAACAAAAAAGCCTGTACAGTTGGGACAGGAAAGTTAAATGTATGATTAGGTGCTACCCCTATTCTTTTCTGAATTTTTGATCTGATCTAGACAGAACACCTGAGAAAAATATTAAAATTAAATAAGGTTTACCAAAAATTCAAGATAGTATACTTATTTTTCTGAAAGACATAGGTCTTTTTCAAGAACCGACATTATTTGGATTTTGAAGAATTTGACTGTTAAGGTTCATAAAGCAGAGATACTGCCAAAGGCATTTTCAGATTATAATGCAGAGAATTTGTTTTTGTTTTTTTAATGAAAAATTAAGGAGGTCAAATGAAATGGTATTACATAAGTAATAGTGGAGGACTGTAAAAAGAAATGAAAAGAGGTTGGTTTTTTTGAAAATCTTAATAAAGGTTCAGAGGTAAGAGTGGTGTGGGACCCAAGCAAAGCTTTCATGAGAGGTTATTTTATATAATGTAATAATGAACTCAGAAAGAAGAGGCAAGAGAAAACAAAAACTATTTTTGATGAGATAAGAATAAAAGAAGAGGAATTAGAGATGTTTCCAGAGAAAATAAATACAGTACATCTCAACAAGCTTGTACAGCAACAATTATTTATGTTAATAGAAAGAGAGATGAAAATTGTAAAAAAATATACAATAACACCCCCCCCATTTGCAAATAACCCAGCGAAGTGGTTGAAATATAAACTATAAAAGCAGATAAAAGACAAATAATTTTCAATAGAGATCTAACAAATCCTTGTGAGACACAAAAAGGGACAAAGCAGAGAACCCTTTATCTCTTCTCCTCTTTATTTTAGTTCATGAAATATCAAAGATATAAGACTGAAGAAAAAATTGCGAGAGTAAAGATTAAAAAAGAAATTCATAAGGGCATTTGCTGATGACTTAATTTTGGTTTTGGAGGATCCATTAAAGGAAATAGAAACAATGGGGAAATTAAAAGAATTTGGTATAGTAACAGGTTTTAAAATTAATAATAATTGAAGATAAAGATGTTAACAAAAATATGAAAAATACAGGATAAAACACAACTGATGAAGATTTTAAGACTGAGAAAAAAATAAAGTATCTGGATATTCCCATGACAAATATAAACTGTTTGCTATTTCAAAATAATTATGTTAAGACATGGAATGAAGTTTAAAAAGACACATTAAGATGGGAGAAATTACAATTGTCATTTTGGAGAGATTTTCTATGATAAGCTGTTTTGCCCAGAATGATGTTTTTGTTTCAGACAATATTGGTTTTGACAATTGATGTAAAATTTAAACAGTGACAAAAGGTTATCTCTAAGTTTGTATAGCAAGAGAAAAAACTAAAAATGAAATTTAAGATGTTACAAAATGCAAAGGGAAGAGGAGGATTGGGTTTACATAATTTTAAATTGTATTTTGCAGCTTGCTGTTTGATTTGTATCAAAGAGTGTTGCTGTTCTTGAGAAGACAGAGAAGACTTGGATTTGAGTGGCATGGATATTTGTGGTGCAATCAATTCAAAGTTAGTGTAGATTTTATTGTATATGTTAGGCTTTCCATATTGAAAATAGGGAATAGATCAGTGTTGGTGAACCTTTTCAGCATTAAGTGCCAAAATGGGAGTGCCAGAAACCAGAAGAGTAGCTCCCCAGCATGCATGCACATGCTAGGAAGCTGAGCTTCTGGTTTCCAGCATGCACATGCATGCTGCCCACCTGGTCTTCCAGTTTCTGGTGCATATGGAAGAGTGAATTCCAACTGGCTAGCGCGCATGCGCACACCAGAAATTGGAAGCTCAGCTTCCCTGTGCACACATGCACGCCGGGGAGCTGCTCTTCCAGGTTCCAGCACTCCTGCACGCGTGAAGACCAGCTGGCTGAAGTGCATGTTCATGCTGGAATTTGGAAGAGTAACGGGTGATGGCTGGTGTGTCCGGAGATATGGCTCTGTATGCCAGCATGCATGCCATAGGTTTGTCATTACAAGAGTAGATACTAATCCAGGTTATGCCTAAAAACATAAACTAAAACCTTTGTGCTTCTCATCTCAAGAAATGTTTTGTAGAGGAGAAATAATAGGCAAACACCAATGGTTAGGACACTGCAATATTAGAAATCTGTAAAGAAGAATAAAAAAAAAATCAAGAGAACATCCCTGAGGAAGGGCATAGTTAATAGAATAACAGAGTGGGAAGGGGCTTTGCAGGTCTCCTAGTCCAACTAACTCCTTAGTTCTAGGTTGCTTCAACATTGCTATTTTTATATTTGCAGTGATCAGAACGATTCAAAGTAAGCACAGTAATGTACAGGGTGATATTGAATGTTGTTGACTTTGAAATGGAATTGCATACAAATGATGAACATGTTAGAATATATAAACTTTTATTGATCTTTGAAACAGGGCAAGTGAAAGAATGCATAGTAAAGTCGGCTAAAATGTTAGTTATAATACACAGACGGAACAATGGGGAAATATCTGGATGAAAGAATTGAAATATACAATATGTTATAATCTTAAAAATAACTTTTATAAAATGACATACTATTGTTATATGACACGGGGAAAAATCGTCTAGAATGTGTAAATCTACTTCAAATCTATGTTGGAAATGTGAATAACATATTATGATGCTTGGTATCCATGCAAAAAAAGCTAGAAGATTTGCAGCTCAGATGCAGTATGCTGATTCCAAGAATTTTTAAGATCAATTGAAACCAGAATTTCTTCTCTTGGGACTGATGGATAAAGGATTGGACAAAAGTTGTGGGACTCTGTTGTTATACATAACTGCAGCAGGTTTATTATATGCACAAAGATGGAAAGATTTGGCAATATCTACAACAGAATAATGGTTGGTGAAAATGGTATAGCTTGCTGCAATGACTAAATTTACCTGTTTGATTAGAGAAAAGTAAACTGGAAACCCCTAATGGACTTTTTCCCTTAAACAGGAAAAAAAAGAACTTATGATCTGATGATTAGGTAGGATAGATTTCAGGTAGTTCTCAACTTACAACAGTTCATTTAGTGACCATTCAAAGTTTCAACATCACTGACTTATGACCATTTTTCACACTTATGACCATTGCAAGCATCCCCATGGTCACGTGATCAAAATTCAGACACTTGGCAACTGGCTCATATTTATGACAATTGTAGTGTCCCGAGGTTATGTGATCACCTTCTGTGACATTCTAATAAGCAAAATCAATGAGGAAACCAGATTCTCTTAACAATGATGTTACTAACTTAACAATTGGGGCAGGAAAAGTCCTAAAATGGCAGAGGAAAATTCACTTAACAAATGTTTCACTAAGCAACAGAAATTTTGGTCTCAGTTGTGTTCATAAGTTGAGGCTACCTGTATAGAAAGAAGAGAGGTGCGTAAAGAAGATTGGAAGCCACCTCTTTATATTTTTTTCCTTTCCTTTCTATTTTTCTTTTTCCTCTTCTTTTTCCTTCTTGCACTTCACCTTTTATTTTTTTTCATTTTTCTTTCCTCCTTCTTACTTTATTTTAGCTTGTGTTAATTTTTACTTTTGCTTTTAAAACTTACAATAAAATTATGTTTTAAAAAAGTGAAACAGCTAGGTGACACTCTCTCTTAGCTGCGAGGAGGGGGCAATGGAAAACCTATTCCAAAGTCTTGCCAAGAAAACTTCAGGGAATTATCCAGGGAGTTGCCAGTAATCCACAATGATCCAAAGAGATGCACACACACGGACACATACGGAGAGGGGAAGAGCAATCAAATTAATATAATATTCATTGAAACTGGCTATTCTTATACATAATGATCTACAAGACTACAAACTAAAGGATTTAATTCCTATTAGCTCTTCACTATATTACAATTAATTTTTTACAATTAATTGGATAATACAATTAGGAGAATGTCAGGGTACTTTGCTTTTCCTGTTGCTTTGCTTTTCCTGTTCCACGGTGCTTTTCTTTTCTTTTTCCATGATGCTTTCCATTTAATATTAACGCTAAATTAAAACATTTTTTACATTATTATGTGTTTACTCAGGAGATATTAAAAGTGACTATTGACCCCTGTAGCCAATTGCATCCTCTATGTGGGATTAACTATCCTGACATCAACAGGGAGATAAGACTCTGCAACAGAGGTGGGTTCCTACTGGTTCGGCCCAGTTCAGCCGAACCGGTAGTGGTATGCTGGCCTGGGTCGCAGAACTGGCAGTGACCCAGGCTGGTCATGTCCCCAAACCGGTTCCCCGGTCGCTACCATCGCCACCGCCAACCTTTTGTTCTGCGCATGGGCAGAACAATTTCCATTGAAATCCATTAAATCACAAAGACACACATAAAGGAGCAGTCTAGGTAAAAACAGGTGCATCTATAACAATTGACATACCGGTAGCCAGTACTTTGGCTCAAGCTGACCTTAGCATTAATTTGACGTAGTGTGTAACTATTTAAAAGAATGCTAGCTGAGAAAGTGTGTTGGCACCACCCAGAGTAGTTCTACAAGGAAAACAGGCCTAACATCAATACCTTCCATAGTTAGGCATGTAGCAATCTAATATAAATATTACCTTGCCTTTTTTTCTGTCTTCACAATAGACTTAACATTCCTTTCCCTGTTCTTTTGATCTAAGTTGCATCCCTATGAAACAATAATATACCGGGTGATAGGACTTTAGCTAATGGAAAGTAAAGTTGAATACAGTTATCATTTTGTTAATGTGCTTGTGTAGATAGAGCAGCTTCTTCCTCTGTTCTCCCCCTCCCCCCCTTTATGTTATTGGGAACAGAGAATATCCTGCTGTTCTTCAATTTTGCTTGCTCAGCATTGCTGCCACTTCAGTTTGCCATCGCGGGGAATAAAGTTGCAAGTCATTGCTAATGAATGAAATGGGAGAATACTTAATCATTGCCCAAATGCAGGCAGAAGGATTTCAGATGAATATCCAGCAGGAGGAGAAAGGCAACTGAAGGGAACAAAAAAGGAGACGTAATATTTGTAGGTCTGAGTGGAAATGAGGAAGGAACTTCCTATATATTTTAGTAAAAGCAGTGCTTCTTTTAGAAGAAAGAAAAAAAATACTGCTTTTTAATATCCCTGCTGCTTAACATAATGGATAGCTGTGTTGAGCCATGTCAGGGTCTTGCATCACTAGAATCTAAGTTGTAGTTATCTGTAAGTTTCTGAACTGCAGTATCTATAATTCCTCATCTGGTAATTTCAGTTTTGGCTCCTGAAATTGCCCTGGTTTGAAACAAACAAGGCCAGTATGTTTCGTTCTATTTATTTGCCAATCCTCAATAGTAAATATGCCTAAAATAGCCTCATGAAAGTAGCAGTTTTATTTTGTTCATTTCTCTCAGTTAATTCTACTTGTGCTGTGAAGTAGTTGAAAATCTGTAATATTCCAAATGTTGCTGAGAAAGGGCATTTTGCAATCCCAGTTTCTTTTATTGTGTTGAAGTCTTAGCAAGCCAAAGCATATTCTTTCCCTTATCTTCTTCTGATATTTCCCATATTTGTTATCATCACACCATCAGCTCAACCAATGATCAGAATAGAAACACGAATGAAATGAAGCCATCTATTGAGTCTCTTCATTATACTAACAAACCAGAAACAAAATCACAATGAATTAAAATCCAAGTGGATTAATCTGTATTCTTCTCCTAATCTAAAGACGCTCCTGATCTCAAACTAGTATTACAGTACTACTACAAGGTTGCTTTGTTTCAATGCATAGTTGAATGGAAAAACATTGAATTTTTCATTAATTTTTCTAACTTAGTCACCAAACCCAAATGTCTATATGTGTTGAATTATTTAAAATTTAAAAGTACTGTAAATTTAAAATACTGTATTTCTAATGCAGTAAATAACAGGCTTCATAAGAGCATGCAGCAAAGTCCTTGCCCCAAGAAAAACCCCTTTTATTAACTTACTGTGAATTCTGCTCATTCACATCCAACAAAGTCTTTCGTGGGAGGCTTACAGTCACAGACCTTATCTGGCTTAGAGAGCTGACAGGCTAATATCTGCAAAACTTGGCAAGGAGTCTCAGAGAGTCACAAACCAATTAAGCAAGCTAATTATCTCCTGCAAACTCCACTCCCCTTTCGCTCCTCGTTTATTTCCTCTGGGAGGGGCCATTCATCATCCACCTGTGGCTTTAATTCCAAGTCAACCCCTGTTCTTTAGCTGTTCCCTTCATCTAGCAACTCTGCACATGTGCACACTGGGAATAGGCTCCAGCCAGTGGCGTAGCGTGGGTTGTCAGCACCCGGGGCAAGGCAAGTAATTTGTGCCCCCTAACCCGTGGATTTTAGCACTCGAGTCTCTTCCACTAGATTAGTTAAAGAAACCCTTACCCCCTAAGCACATGTATTGTTTGTTATGAAAATACTGATGTAATTAAAGTAAAATGCATCTAAATACAAGTTTATTTTCAAACACTTTATTGAGTGCGAACATGCATTACACATTCTCCACATTTTCAGCAGGTCTATGAATACAAATCTGCACTGTCCCTCCCCCAGATAGTCCCTCGCTCTCTCTCCGCACCGCACCGCACACCTGGCACCCCCCCCCCCTCAACAGTGGGCGGCGACCCGGTGGCTCGGATCGGATTCGCACAGCCAGCACTGCAGTGAGAGAGAGTGAGTGAGCCAGGCAGGGGCAGAGAGCTGTAAGTACGAGCGCCCCCCCCCAGATGTTGCACCCGGTGCGCCCGGCCCCCCCTGCACCCCCCACGCTACGCCACTGGCTCCAGCTATTCGTCTGCCTCATTGATGTCTGACTCTGAAGGCAGCTGATAAGGCTGTATCAACAGAGGGATAGAATCAAGATCACATGAAGTGTTAATACCACTTTATAATGCCTTGGTAAGGCCACACTTGGAATACTGCATTCAGTTCTGGTCGCCACGATGTAAAAAAGATGTGGAGACTCTAGAAAGAGTGCAGAGAAGAGCAACAAAGATGATTAGGGGACTGGAGACTAAAACATATGAAGAACGGTTGCAGGACTGGGTATGTTTAGCTTAAGAGAAAGAAGGACTAGGGGAGACATGATAGCATTGCTCCAATATCTCAGGGGTTGCCACAAAGAAGAGGGAGTCAAACTGTTCTCCAAGGCACCTGAGGGTAGAACAAGAAGCAATGGGTGGAAACTAATCAAGGAGAGAAGCAACTTAGAACTGAGGAGAAACTTCCTGACAGTTAGAACAATTAATCAGTGGAACAGCTTGCCTCCAGAAGTTGTAAATGCCCCAACACTGGAAGTCTTTAAGAAGATGTTGGATAGTCATCTGTCTGAAACGGTATAGGGTTTCCTGCCTAGGCAGGGGGTTGGACTAGAAGACCTCCAAGGTCCCTTCCAACTCTACTATTGTATTATTGTATTGTATTGATAACTGGCATATGGCTCTTGCCCCCTCTCTGCCTCAGACACAGAGCCCTCATCAGAGCCTTCCCCAGACTCCAGGACTGGCCCATGTTCCTCTCAACATCTTCACTGTCTGAATCTGCTGCCAGCTCCACTGGCAGCCCACAACAATAATATACAACTTTTAAGCTAAGAAATATTAATCTACAAAATTCTTTTCAAATAAAAAAGGATTTGTAATTTGGTAGGCATATTCTTTGGCTACCACCTTTCTTAGTTTACCCATACATGCACAAGGGATTTATGTATTTTCATACTCACATGCATATATTGTTTAGCTCCAAAACTGATTTGACAAATTTAATGAATTTTGCTGCATAACTTCAAGCTTTTACTTGTAATCACAGTTCCATGGACAGCACTTATAGAATTATTTGAAGAGGCATTTTACTAAGACTATCAAATCATTTAATTGCAGAAGAGGGATGATACACGATAGCCTTGGGGAAAAATATTTCACAGCATCAGGTTTTCCTTTGGTCAGGAAAAAATAAATCGACAACAACAAATTGTAATTGCTAGCTTCAAGCTGCTTGTGGTAATAATTAACCTAGATTCACTGAACTCTCCCTAATGACTCCATTGGTTCAAAAAAAGAGAACATTTTCTTGTGATCTCCCTTGATAGTATCATCAGGATGTTGTCACTGCAAACAATACCCTTATCTAGTTTCTTTTCAAGTCACCTGATTAACTGGGGGGGGGGGGACAAAAAGGAAAAAATGTGTCCTTGTACTGAGTCTTCAGATGTCATATAAAGGCCAAGGGAGTAGTTCCATTTTTTCTTTTTCTCTTAGTGTTTATTTTGCTAGGAAGCTTTATTCCAGGCTCAACGGTTACATAATAGAACTTTATTATTATACATCCAGCATGTGTCTTTGTCAATATGCTTTCCAAATGACCAGTGAAGAGATCTCAGAGCTTTTTTTTCCAGCTTAGAACTTTATTATTATTATTATTATTTCCTTAACAAGTCCCTACATTTTTCTTGGCAAGATTTTCAGGAGTTTTTTTTTTTTTGCCACTCTCTTCTTCCAAGACTCAAGAAAATCACCTTGTAGACTTTTGGCCTCATGCAAGACTAGACCACATAATTGGTGCAGTTAATGTATCTTTGTATTGTGGGCATATTTCAGTTTTATTTTACCAGAAACTTGTCAAATTAAGACTTATAAGGTAAAGTAAAGGTAAAGGTTCCCCGCGCGCATATGTGCTAGTCGTTCCGGACTTTAGGGGGACGGTGCTTATCTCTGTTTCAATGCCGAAGAGCCAGCGCTGTCCGAAGATGTCTCTGTGGTCATGTGGCCAGCATGTCTAAACACCAAAAGTGCACGGAACGCTGTTACCTTCCCACAAAAGATGGTCCCTATTTTTCTACTTGCATTTTTACAGGCTTTTGTACTGCTAGTTTGGCAGAAGCTGGGATAAGTAACGGGAGCTCACTCCATTACATGGTGCTAGGGATTTGAACCGCCAAACTTCCCACCTTTCTGATCAACAAGCTCAGGGTCTAAGCCACTGAGCCACTCATAGCCAAAATTATTGCTATCTTAGAATGTTTGGGAATTGATATATATTTCTGGGCAACTGCTGACTACAGTATGCACATTTGTTTAGTGCCTGTTTAAAATTGCAATGGCACTTTAAAAAGTGACATGACCATTTTTTTCAGTATCCCCATTGTCACATGATCAAAATTCAGACACTTGGCAACTGGCATGTATTTATAATGGTTGAATGTTACAGATAAACCCAAAATTGTATTAAGTCCCTAAAACACATTTATTCTTTCTCTTTCGTTTCCCATGCTGTTAAAATTTAGATCACAAATTTAGATAGGAATTGTATGTTACCAGTGATCTATTAATTATGTGACCATATCTTGACTCAAGGCATTAAACAAAGAGTTACTAACCAAATCTTGACCTAAGTACAATGGGCAGATTTCCTCAAATAACCTTGAGGAACAAGAGTCCAAACCAAGACAGCAATCTGATAAAAAAATCTGAGTATGGGGCAAAAACATAGTTTAAGGAAGCATCTCTGCCATCTGCCCTAGTTCTCATGAAGGTAAAGGGAGGGAGGGGGAAAGCACATTCAAACGTCAGAGATTCTGTTACTATAAGCTAACAGAAGCAGCATTTGCTTGAATGTCTTGAATGCACCAAGACCTTAAGCTGTTTCTGCTTTAACAGTCCAAAGAGATCCAATCTCTGGAATATTGGCTGACTATTCTTGGACACTGCAGCGAGATGCATCAGACACTGAGTATAAACAAAAATAAGCAACAAAACATTTTTAGCTCTATTGAATTCATGCAGTGTGTCAGAAACATTATGCAATTAAGTACATCACATTATAATGCACATAAATACATTTATCAGATTGCTGCTCAAGATTCCTACGTGATACAGTCATTCTGATATTATATTTGTGTTCAGATTGAATGGTCTACTGCAGTGCAGTCTACACAGGGCTACCCTTGAAAAGTATCTGGGAGCTTCAGCTAATGCAGAACACAGTTGCGCAGGCAGTTCTTGTGCCCTTAGGGTGGCCCATGTAATATTGCTGTTTTGCAATCTGCACTGATTGCCAGTTTGCTTCTCGGTCCAGTTCAAGGTGTTTATTATCACCTTTAAAGCCCTTCATGGCATGGGTCCAGACTGTCTAAGAAAGTGGTTCACCTCAATGGATCTAGCTGCCCCACCCACGCTGGCAGAAGGGGCATGCTGCTGACCCTATCAGTCAAGGGCAGGGTGGTGGGCTCTAGAACAGCCTTTCCTGCCATAACGCCTACTCTCTGGAACATTGTGTCCCCCAAGATAAAATCTGTGCCAATCCTTTTGGCCTTCCAAAAGGGGTTGAAGGCATGCTATGCCAACTGGCCTGGGGGAATTTTGAAGGTGGCTAATGAATTAGTTAACACCCCAGCTCTTCCTCATCTGCACATTACTCATTTTCTATCCATCCTGATCAGTTTTATTAGAACTGAATTTTAATTTAAAATTTAAGTCTTCAATTGTTTTAATGTTGTATATTGCATTTTAATTTAATTATTGTAAACCTTCCAGAGTCAGCTCTGGCAAGAAGGGCAGCATATACTGTACGTTTAAATTTCAATAAGGTAAGATAAGATAAGATGAGATGAGATGATAAGATAAGATAACAAAACAAAACAAAACAAAACAAAACAGTGCATGGATTGTTTTGTTTTGTCATGCAAGTCCAAATGTTCTCCTTGGATCACCAAACCATAGTGTACTTTAATGTTAACAAGCTAAGTACTAATAAAATCAAATCTTAATGCTGCGTTTATTGCACAAATATTTCATTTAACTTCAAATAAAGTTCAAATTAAAGTAACATTAATTGTCCCAAAAGATTAAATCCACAACAGTGAATACATCTGTTTTTATACAGGGATCCCATATGCTTGTCTTACATAATATAGGGCATTTCCATCCCTCTGGACAATAAGTTGTTTCATTTTCTAATTAATGGTCATGATTGGCCATTCATTTGGCAGTTTTTATATGGAGGTCATTAATTTGTCATTTGTCTCCTGATTATTAGCTGATCCTAGGATGACTTCCTTGCTATTAGGGAGTTATTTACTATCCAGAATCTTTTCTTTTGCTTCAGTGTCTTCTTAGATCAACACATAATTAAAGGCAGCTGAAGTTTTTGTTTTAGCAGATAACTGTCTCTGAAATGGAAACAGAAAGAAAAAATATCCTTGAAATGCAACTTAACATTTTATCTCTCTCAGATTATTCTTTTAGCCAAGATTTGTAATGTCACCTGGCATAGATTTTTTCTGCATTAAGAAAATAGCTGCTTTACATGCGTAAAGCAAAATTCCCAAAGACCAGCCAGTATAGTTTGAGACAGAAGAGAGAAAGAAGTGTAAATAGGGAAAGGTCCATGGTCACATGTTCTGTGCTACTCTGGACCCAAACTAAAGTAGGACTTAGCATGTTGACCACTATAGGACAGAGGAGCATGTAACGGGTCAAACTGGGAAGAAGAGAATGAAGACAATTGCATACTGGTTAGCTTGCCATACATCAGCAACTGCTTGAAATCCTCCAAGATATTTCATTAGAAATCTCTCCTATCTGAACCCCTTCTGTCATAAATATACTGGGGGAAAATGCTTGAAGCAAACTCAAGCACAAATAGTTTATAAGCTTGGTTTTGATATTGTTCACAAACTTTGGGTTCCGCTTGTGTTGGGAAACATCCTATTCTGTATTTGTTAGTCTGCATCAGTGGCACAGCTTCACCGCTCTGATCACGAAAAGAAAAAAAATGTAAAAGGGAAAAGGCGAGTGCTGAGGTGAGGCTAGCTAGCTGCTGCCTCACCGTGAATGACTGCCTAACTGTTTAAAAAAGCCTCTAAAAAGCGCCCTCTACTATGAGGCAGGAGAACTGCATGCCTCATCTAGTCTGACATTTTAGGTGTTTCATGATCGCTCGAGCAGGGTTAAGTGAGGGTTAAAAGCCTAAAAAATCCTGAGGTAGGTGAGGCACGCAGTTCTCCTGCCTCGTAGTAGAGGGCGCTCATTCTTCCTGTGACTCAACTCTTCCCTTTTTCTTCCCTTCTCGCTTGCGATACAGTGACAATAAAGGGGGAGCGCAGAGATATACCTTCATCTCTTCATTGATTTCCCTTTTTACAGGATGAGCCAGCTTCCCGCTTCTTTTATTTTCTGGAGGTCTCACTCCTTTCTCCATTACTGCCATTTTTTATTTTATTTTATTTTTTTGTTTGGTGTGCGTGCGTGTGTCTGTGTGTGTGCGGTGTACACGCGTGTGTGTTGGTATCTACTTTGGTGGAGATGAAATGGCTGCTGGTATTATTTGGGAAAAAGCTTTCAGGGGGGAAAGGTTGTGAAGAGGAAGGGAGGGAGGACGGGGTGGCTTTTAGCGCTTTGTTTCCCTCTCTTTTCTCTTTCTCTTATTCTCTCCCTTCATTTCTCCCTCTCCCCTTTCTCTCTCTAATTTGTTCCCCTCTCATTTCCCTCTCTCCCATTCTCTCCTTCCAGCTATCTTTCATTTCTCTCTCCCTCTCCCCCTTCTCTCTCTAATTTGTTTTCCTCTCTTTTCCCTCTCTCCCATTCTCTCCTTCCAGCTCTATTTCATTTCTCTCTATCTCTCTCTCTTTCTCCCCTTTTCTCTTTCATCTCTTTCTTGCACGTGCAAGCAAAATACCCCAGGATCACGGTGGCAGGGACAGCAACTCCTTCCGCTGCACTGCGGAGAAGAGCCACGCTGTGCAGGAGACTCCTTAGCGCTAATCTCAGGTCAGCACGAGCCGCGGTCCCCTTCATGTTGGCTCAGGAAGGAGGGGAATGGGACCGCGGCTAAATGGTCTCCTGCACAGCGTGGCTCTTCCCCGCAGCGCAGCGGAAGGAGATGCTGTCCCCGCCACCGTGATCCTGGTGTTTTTTTCTTGCACGCGCAAGAAAGAGATGAAAGAGAAAAGGGGAGAAAGAGAGAGAGATAGAGAGAAATGAAAGAGAGCTGGAAGGAAAGAATGGGAGAGAGGGAAAAGAGAGTGAAACAAATTAGAGAGAGAAGGGGGAGAGGGAGAGAGAAATGAAATAGAGGTGATGGGAGAGAATGAGAGAGAGAGAAAAGAGAGGGAAACAAATCAGGGGGAAAGAAAGGAAGAAAGGAAGAAAGAAAGAAAGAAAGAAAGAAAGAAAGAAAGAAAGAAAGAAAGAAACTAACTTTCTCAGACCTATGACGAAAGCAATGGCAAGCTAGACCTCTTGCCAAGAAAACTGCACTTTGCCAGAAGGCACAAATTGGAAGCAAGTCTGATTTTTTTTAAAAAGAAAATAACAGATGGCAAAAAAATGCATCTGAAAATAAGATTATTTATAATTTTGGATAATGTATTATATTGTCAAACTCAAAAGGTTTTTGATACTTAATTGTCATCATCATCATCTCTATCTCTCTCTCTTCCCCCACCCCCTCAGAAGGACTGCCCTGCCTTGTGGAAAACAAGACAAGGAACTCCTCGGCTCCTTGCTCCCCCAAATCTCTTTTGTTGTTGTTGTGGGCCACTGGTGGTCACCGCATATGGTCCTCGGCAATACGCTCTTGCCCGCCACCCTTTCGAAACGCGCGAGGATGGGACAAAACGGCACAGATCCTTTTATTAAAACCCCCTGTATTACAAAGTCATTTTAATAAAAAGATTGTGATGACGTCAGTGCCTCACCAGCCATAAACCTCACCGCACGTCACTGGTCTGCATCAATTTGGCAGATCACTATTCTGCATCTGACTCTGGTTAGTAGATCTCAGTGTATTAAAAACATTTAAAGTAAACCTTCCAAGCCTAATGTTTGCCATTTTTAATGTGAGGTATTTGCTGTGACTGCAGATCATTATTTTGTCAAAAGCTGGTACTTAACCTTTCTTTCACTTGGTGGTCCTCCACCTGGTGCCCCTAGGTATATTAGGACAACATATCTGATTAGGAATACTCTGACTTGATATCTGGCTATGTAGATGAATGCCAATATCATTGGATTATCACTTTTGTTGAAATTTAAAAGGAGTTTAAACAATAAACATTTCTAAGAGATCATCTGTTTTATTATAAATCAGATCAGATGTTCAGGAGAAGACCTTGTATAGACAGGAAGAATTTTTCTTATGTTGTTCTTGAACTGTGGAACACTTCTTTTGATGTTAATTATGTTTAATAATAGAAATCTAATTTATGTATTTTGGGTTTTTTTTATTGTTGGTTGTCTTTCCCCTTTTTTTAATTTTAAAATTTTAGTTTAAATCTAAATGTGGAACCTGAAATCATGGTACTTTGGATTAATTTCAATTTACTACAGTAGTTCTACATTTACAGTCATAAACACATTTTAAAATCATTAGATAAATGGAAAATGATGCCAAATATGTCTACTGTTTTGTCACTCTGAAATGTGAGTATGAAAGGGTGGTTAATGACTCCTAAGGGATAACTAATCCGCATTACATTACTTGAGTAAATGCCTTGACAAAGGCTAAAAGGGAAGAGGCAAGTCAAAAATAGAGGTCAATAACCAGCAGCTGTTTAAGGGTGAAGATGAAATTAGAAGCATCTATCTTTCTCTTCATATTCCACTTGAAATTCTTCCTGGATTGATATTATGACCTTCTTTAACTTTCTGAACTCTCTATTGGAAAGACCAAATTTAATCTCAGTCTGTTTCTATGATATGCGTTATTTTGCATTCCTCTGAGAATAAGAAAAAACAAATTATACGATAATTGCACAGCATACAGAAAAGGAATCCACTGAGAAGTAAAAACTGCACTATAGAATGTCTGTTGTTCAATGACACCTTATATAATGCCCAGATTCTGATTAAATAGATTATTTTTTAGCACTTAGATCATCCAAAGATGTGTTATGCAACTAATGTAAGTGCTGAATCAAATGGTTAGAAATTTGGAAGGTATGTTTTAATTTGATCTGGAGGTTTTGATCTGTTTTAATTGACAAGAGAAGTAAGGTGAATATTTTGAATCAGAATATATTATCCTGACCATTGAATAACCACATCCTCGCTAACTATCTAGAATTGGATAGGAGTGCTTCCAGATTTGTGGGACCCTTGGCACTGTTCTCTCCAATGGGTACCTTTGGTTTACAGGGAAGAGTAATGCAATGCTACTGTAGGGATTATCTGGAAAATGCTACTTAAATCTGTTTGTATTGCTATAGTCTATAAGCATTGGAACTGTTGGACTCAAGAACTTGGCAGCTGCTTTGTAATAACAGTTGCTGATGCCACACTGTTCCAAGAACTGTATTTTGATGTAGGAAATTCTTATTAGATAAGTTAAAATGCAATTATAAAAATGTGTGCTTGTAGGACTTGGTGATGCAACCATTCTTGTAATAGTCTAATCTGTAAATTATGTAAGATTTTCATCTTGGGTTAAATGCTATAGAAATATACTGAATCCATATTTCCAATACCTAAAGAATGGTGACACAAATTACTCCATTATCATTATAATATATAAAATGCTACCTTTTCTGCATTTCTACACTCCCACATCTTGTTTTCCATTTCAAATGTTTACTAGAATGATTCTTTACAACCTTCCTCAAGTTGGTGAAATTCAGTTGTGTTTGACTACAACAGGGGTGTCAAACTGGTAGCCCGCAAGCCTGATGTGTCATGCACAGGCCACAGCCATCCCAGTTCCGTTATGTGAAAAAACATTGCAAAATGTCATGTGACACAATGTGACACTGTGAATTTGACATCCATTTGACTAGAGCTTTAGTCAAATGTATCTGAAAATATCAGGTTTGAAAGGCCATTTTATTAGAACTAGTTAATGAACTTTAATTTTGAACTTTAATGTTGCTGTTAATTAAACTGTTAATTATTTTTATTCATATATACAAAGTGTTAAAGGTCAAATTTGGTTGCAAACAGATGTTGCAAATAGAAGTTATTATAGTTGCCAGTATTCAACTAAGGTATATGTATTTATGTTTTGTTTTTTGTCCTTTTAATCCACATTTTTTATTTTAATGTTCTTGTCTAGTTTTGTTTTGTCATTGTTAAAACAATTCCTTTGCATCTTATATTTTAATCATTTTCAATACAATTAAAAACTTTAAAAAGTACTAGTTAATGTTCACAGTCCTCAACAAAATGTTGAATCCATCAAACTCAATTTTGAAGTTGGTTTGTACATAAGATTTCAGTAAGACTTTGGTGTTGTTAAGGTAGCAAAGACACATATTTATACAATGAAGTGATAAGTAGTTTCCTTTGATTATATAAAAGGATTATATCTTGGTTAACTCACACTGAGGTGCTCATATCGTAGAGCAACAAAGGCTGCATTTCCACAATACAATTTATGTAATCTGCTGCTAGTTGGTGAGTTGTTCAGTGACCTCTGATTAATTGTACATCACTTTGCCAAGATTATCAGCAGGCAGTGCTTTGAATTCTTGTAAGGGCATACCTGCATCATCAATGATAGTGTCTACCCATAATTTTTTTTTGATTGACTTTGCTCCCAGCATAATGCTTTCTTCGATGCTCTTGGCTTCACATTCTAAATTCAAAACATTTAGTTTTAGCTTTTTCACTATTTCTTCCTTTTTTGGTTTTAAATTAAATTTTAAATGATTTAATTTTCTTATAATTCAATAATTTTCTAGGTCACGACTCAAAGGCATCAGTTTTACTTTCTGATTCAGCCTGATAATCTAGCTTCTAAAAACATAGATTGCAGCTTTAAAAATCATGGCCATAACTAAACACCTTTGCTTCAGCATGATGCTTTTGCATGATAACATGTTGTTTATATATATTGTACTGTAGTCTTTTTCCTGAATAGTTGTCTCTCTTTCAGGGCTATAGTAACCATATTAGTGAATATGTGAACCTAGGAATATAAAATCCGTTACAAGGTCAACTTCTTCTCTGCCTTTTTTCAGAATTGGCATTGCTCTCTTCTTTCACTTCCCACAACCAATTTCTTGCTGACAGCAGCAAGAATATTTTATGCATAAAAATGGAAGGATAGTTTGGATGAATAGCTGGAAAAGTTGATGGAGTTACCAGAGATGGCTAAATGGGCTGCTTTGATTAAAGAAAATAATGCAATTATTTTTGTTTCTACTTTGAAATTGCTTTTGGACTTTGGACTTTAGGTGGGGAAAAATAAAACTTTGATTTAGGATTTTGTTGACTAGATAAGTTTGTTGTTATAGAAATAGCTAGTGTATATTATTATGGAAAAGTAAAAAGTCAAGATCATATGTTATTACTTGTTCTATTGCACCAAAAGGAGTCAGAAGTCAATGCTTTTCATTTTGGTTTCCCCTTTATCCTACACTTTTTCCTCTTTTCCTTCTCTGTTTTCCCATTATTTTCAGTTTTCTTTATATCTCTGTATTTTATATTTTGATAAACCAATAAAATACTTAACACAAAAATAACCAGTTCCTCCTAGACATCAAAATGGTATCATCAGCATATCTGAGATTGTTTATGTTTCTCCAAGTAATTTTAATTCAAATTTCTTCTAGGTCATCATTTCTTGTCAATCATCAGGGAATTCAGGAGATTCAGGCAGTTCAAATGAGTATAAAGATTTATTGCAAGCTAAAGCTCTCTACAAGAATCTGAACTATTAATGATCAAATGAAATAAGCGGGAGTTAAGAAGGAACTGAAGGTAGGCTGGACTTAGATATTTTGTGGGCGTACAGGGACTCAAGACTGATGATGCATTTGAACCCTCCTCAGGCTCTGCCTGGTCATCTCCTACATTTTTTAATGATATAGTTAAATAAATGACAATATACAACATCAGCTCCTTTCCCACTTCTGAACCATTTAGCCATTTCATGTTCTGTTGCTCTTGTTACCATACAGATTTTAGTAGGCACGTGAGGTGGACTGAAATATCCATAATTTAAGGGATATTCACAGTTTACTACAGTTTAAAATCTTTACATAATAATAAAGCAAAAATATACATTTTAAAAATTATCTTACTTTTTCCATTATCAATGGGTGTTAGCAATTTGACACCTTGTCTCTTTGCCTCTTATGAAATCAGCGTTTACATCTGGCAGTTGTCATTCCGTGTATTGTTGAAGAATGAAAGAATGCACTTTTATACTTCGAGCATTCTTCAACAACGGCCTTGTTTGACATTGTCATATAAATTGATCTTTTACAGTCCCTGACATTGTTGTGATTTCAACACCTACTAACATACCACATCAACATAAAACTTTTTCTATGGCTGCTATAGGACCTTTTTTGGGGGGGGGATATAAAGAGAGGGCTAATTCCCTGTTTTATTCTGATGACTGAACTAATTTGGGAAAAATAGGTTAACCTATTTTGCCCCATACATCCCTTCGGCCGATTCGCTCACACAGAGAGGGACTCCTCCGGGTGCCATCCACTAGGCTGTGCCAGCGGGCGACGCCCAGGGGAAGGGCCTTCTCTGTGATGGGCCCGACCCTCTGGAATGACCTTCCCCCTGACATTAGAACGACTATGGACCTCCGCTCCTTCTGCCGGAAACTCAAAACCTACCTGTTCCACCTAGCCGGCCTGGCCTAATTCCAGCTTTCCCACCTCAGTTTGTATTTTTAAATTTTATGGTTTGGTTTTAAGGTTTAAGTTTTTAATTCTTATAAATTTGTACAGGGGATATTTAATTCAATTTTAGTTATGTATATTATCGAGTGTATGGTTTTTAAAGTTGTACCTGTACACCGCCCCGAGTCCCTTCGGGGAGAGGGGGCGGTCTAGAAGTTTAATAAATTAAATTAATTAATTAACCTGGAGCACACCAGAATCTGCAGCTAAAACTGTTCCTCAATAACCTCAGTATGGATTGGATTATCTACCCCTGACTCAATTAAGTGTGAAAATCAGAGCACTGAGAGAGACTGAGTTTAAAGATAGGTAGCGATTGAGATATTTAAAGTAGTCCAATTTGCCCCCAAGCACAGAACTACAAGACACAATGGGTCTTACTTTTGAGTAAGCACATAGAGAATTGTAGCCATTGCACATATCCTGATTCACTGAAACATTATTTCTATCCTGAGCATGCTTCTCAAATACTATTGAAAAATATAAAAGATTAATGTAGTTAAACAATTTTTCATTCTAATTCAAGTAAATAAAATAATGTTTCTTAGACTGATAGGTCCTCAAGGGAAACTATATACACTGATAAAGGGAAAATGAATATTGATTTAATTGGCTTTTTAAAGATCTCCTGTTTCTTCTTTTTCAATATCAAAATCCAAATGGAAAGGTTAATCTAACTATACATTTAAAGCTTTTAAAGGCTCCATTACAAGAGTTATTATGCTAAAAGAAACATACTTGGCATGCTGTAGATTTCTAAATGTATCAGCGATGCATGTAATGATTCACTTAAACCATCATGGTCCGAATTCTTTTGCATTATTTCCATGTAAATTGGATGCTTTTACAATTGCTATAATATGTGTGAAATTCCACTTATTATTTCTTTTTACATGAAACTTTTATCACTTAACTTAAACTCACTGGACAGAATATTTGAACCATTTATGATCATTAGCACATCTTATATTTGGCCCAAACTCTTCTGGGATTATTATTATTGGGAGGGTGGAAAATGGATTGAAGAGGGGGGAATGGAGTAAATTACAGTGGAAAGGTAATTTTTGAAGAACTGAAAGGCCATTTGGTATCCTAGTTATTATATAGAGATCCAATATTACGTTTCATTGGTTATGAACTTGCCCCAACTTTTCCTCCCTTCCTTCCTCCCTCCCTCCCTCCCTCCCATCCATCCATCCATCGATCCATCCATCTTCTGTCGGACTACATTGAACAAGTAAAAGGTAAGCCAGTAGGTGACCCAATAGGTTAGGGTTTAATGTTTTTAGTCTCAAAGGGAGGATTGAGATCATATCAGCCTTTCATTCTGCAATACTGAATCAAGCATACATAGAGACCAAACTTGACATCTGAAAAAAAATGGCACAAATAGAGTACCTCCTATTACTGTGATGTAAAGAATTTGGGCCTGCAACCTAGGATATTAAAAATCCAATTGGTACAATTGTATATATATTCTAGAACAATTGTTTTCAAAGTTCCTATCTTCAGGAGGTTTTAGAAAACTCATGTCATTCAGATTTATCTCTTGAGCAACCCTAACATGACCTTTGGCATAGCATTCAAGCTATTCCCCAAAGCACCTGAGGGAAGGACAAGAAGCAATGGGTGGAAAATAATCAAGGAGAGAAGCAACCTAGAACTAAAGAGAAAATTCCTGACAGTTAGAACAATTAATCAGTGGAATAACTTGCCTCCAGAGGTGGTAAATGCTCTAACACTGGAAGTTTTTAAGAAGATATTGGATAAGCATTTGTCTGAAATGGTATAGGGTTTCCTGCCTAAGCAGGGGGTTGGACTAGAAGACCTCCAAGGTCCTTCCAACTCTGTTATTCTATATTCTATATTCCTACAGTGTTGCATGCAGGATCTATTGTAGCTTCCAAGAATGATGACCATGTAGGGCAAAACAAGATCATAGTATGGTTCAGCTGGAATTCAAAAACACCTCTTGCTTCACTATCCATAACTCAGTCCATTTACAAACTTCAAAGGAGCACCAATCTAGGGATGACTGCTCCAGGAAAGAATCCCCAGACAGCATGGAAATGCTGTACCAGATGCTTGAGAAGCTGATAGGCGCAATCTGAACCAAAAAGACCATGAGAAGTAGGCACAATCTGAAGGCGCAATCTGAACCGAAAGGACCATGAGAGGTTTCTTCCTTTCATGCCAATGCAATGCAATGCTTGCTTTCCAAATCTCTTTGAAAATAAGAGAAAATGACTTGAAAGATTGTTGTCATTGTTTTGGTTTAGGAAATAGCAGGAAAAGTTCATGAAAAAAATGCAATTTTTATGACAATCTATTATACAGCAACAAAACAGTGTGAGCTGAAGCAAGTCTTAAAGTAAAGTGCAACAGACAAGAGTTGACAACAAATGCCAAAGCCCTAGATTTCTGTTTTATTTCATACTTAAGTCACAAAGCAGTCTGAGGATGTATAGAAACTCCCTTATGAGTATAAGATAACCTGATGGCCTATTTATCCATCTTTAATCAAGAAAACCATAGCACTTAATAAAATTAGATTTAAGACAAGGAGACGTTTCCTCACTTAAAGTTTTTCATAGCGGACATTTTTCCTCAACTAATAGTGATAATGAATGGCAACCATAAATGATATAATGGTATAAATATTGTGTAAACTTCATTCCAATCTCATTTAAAATGTAATTGGCAGATATTTTCCAAATATTGAAAATTAGGTTAAAAAAATACATTCAAGTACCTGTGAGGGTATCCATTCAATAGGACTTTTGGACCTAATTATGAGTTGTAAAACAGTATTACTAATATTTCACAAAATGCTTTATTTAGAATTTAAATAATCTAAATATCTATACTGTTCTAATCTAAAGACATTCTTACCAATTCCTGTTATAGTAAGATTAAAATCACCCTCATCTGCATTATATCATTCTCATTCTCATACCAGTATAAATCTTATCAGTCAACAAATGCGCTTATTTCCATTTGAAATCAAATTAATTTTATATTCATATAAGAAGTTGAAATTAGTAAGGTTTATAATTCATGGTATAAAGAGTTGGATATATGTTAACAGAACATCAGTGGATGTAAATGTTTAATAAATGTTGTTTCTTTGAATATTAAGTTGAAATTAATGATCAAAACATTTTATTATGAGTTTGCTCCAAAGAATGCATCAGAAAGAATGATTATAGTTTTTTTGTTGGCAGTGTAAGAGATTTGAAGATTAGCACATATGATGATTTTACTTATTTATGAATACAGTTTATAGGCTATCCAATTCCAACAAGTCTGAATATCCTATGATTAAATAATAAAAGACAAAAGACAAAAAAAATGAACAAATCAGAGCAGTCCAAAAACAAAGATATAAACTCACCCAACTCCTATCCAAAAGGGCTCAATCTTCACCCAACCCCAAAGCCTGGATAGATAGCAAGGTCTTTATTAGCTTCCTTACCATCACTGAGTTCAACTGAATCTCTCCTGGGATATCATTCCATTCTATAGTTTCTGCAACAGGGATGGTATGCATCCTGAGTCATGTTAGATGACATTACTTGATCAATGGGACCGGAAGTGTGCCCATTCTACTTGGTTTCACCAGACAGGCAGTCCCTCAAATAATCAATCCATGTTCCATGATGGCTTGATAGATGATAACAGGATCTTCAATTGCAGCGGGAAGTGGATTGGTAACCAGTCCAGCTTGTGGAAGAGTCAGAGTCATGAGAATAAGGCATGCCTATCACTGCCCACAATGCAGCATTCTGGACTATTTGTAGATGCTCATTTAGAGTGAATTACAATAATCCATTCATGAGCTGACTAAGAAGTGAGTTGACCGAAGAGTTTGCATTCCAGGAATGTGTGCAGTTTGAGCGCTAGACATACTATGCAAGGTTACAACTGTTATCTGAGCTGTAACATTTTGTTACCATTGGTTTGTCGTGCATGCGCCCGGCCTTCCATGCATGTGCTTTGCTCATGTGCACACCTTCCATGCATGCCCCTGGCCTCAAAAATGTGCTTAAATAGGACGGCATAGAGGCAGGGTGGGTGGGCCGGCCCACCCACGATTTCCACTACTGGTTCGGGTGAACCGGTCCAAACTGGCTGAATATCACCTCTGGTGCAATCTGATCCAGGGCTACAGACACCTAACCATTTTTAAGCAATAAGGCCTCAACTGAAATGCCTGCCAAATTTTCAGACAAAACTCCAATATTGGGTGGTCTGCAGTCTGATGAACAGATTGCAGGCAAAGTAATAGACATAGAGGAGTCACAAATTATTAACTCTGTACAGCATTTCACATTATTCTTTGCATTTATTTTTAAAAGTTTACAAAAAATAATCCCTAATGCTGAAAAAAGAAAAGCAGAAAAGACAAGAAAACCGACAACAAATCAAAAAAGGGGATGAAAGAAAAGAAAGGAATGGCAAAAAGGATTGCAAGCTATATCAAATATACATGAAATCTTAAACAATATTTTTAAATTTAACAATTTCTAAATTAAAAAATGAAGATACTCTACTCTTATTGTTGGAAAGGGTCATAAAATCTGTAACAAAAGTATCTTTTAATTAGGTAATTTTTTTATTATTAGGTAAATTTCCCTTTTCAGTAAGAGATAAATTGCACAGCTCTTGAATATATTATAATACTATAATTTTAATATCTCTCCAATCTCTCCAAATAATTTCCTTAGCATACCCCAATTCCTGATACAACCACAATTCCTCAAAAATAGTCAGATTCCAAAGTTTTGGGACAGTATTTAATATAATATTAAATCTTTAATGTCATTCCATAAATATAGTCAATAAAATAGAAGCAAAATTATATTTTTGAAAATTTGATAAAGTAAAACTACCAGCCTCAAAAAATAATCTTATGTATTCAATGAATCCAATAATCCAATGCAACATGGATGGCTTATTTTCCTATAAAAAAAATCTCAATAATTTATTTGACCAAAGAAAATATTTATTTGGGATTAACATTGGAGTACTTCTTAAAATATATTTCTTTTCTGTGGAAAATGTTCATTTTAATATCATTAATTTTACCCTACCAATTTACTGGTGTTTTAATCCACATATTGATATCTATGGCAATCTTCTGTGAAACCTTTAATACATCTATTTCCATGTATTTAAAAATATTTGTAGGAATATACAGTGTGAGATACTTATTGCAGCCCATAAAGGTTATAAAACCCAATTCTTTACATAGTTCTATTGATATACAGTTAGTCCTTGTGACAGGTTGTTTAATTATTGCTTAAAGGAACAATAGCTCAGAAAGGGTGTTTTATGGTCTGTAAAGCACTTCTGTCTGTCGTAAAACATTGTGCTGTCCCTCTGCACGACTGTGATCTGAGAGCTTGGCAACCTGTTTGCACTATTGACCAGTTGCCAGGCAGCTTGTGATCATGTGATCGTCATTTGCAATCTTATTTGCCAGCTTCCCCAGAAAATCAATGGGGAAGCTGGCAGGGAAGGTTGCAAACTACTGCCACCTGCTGAAGGATTTTTCCTCCCCTCCATGCACCCAAGGAGTGGGGGATGAAAATCCCTTGCCAAGCCACAGAAAGAAAGAAAGGATCTTAAAGATCCCTGCTTCATTTATTTAGCCCAGTGCAAAAGTTCCCCTTTTGCACATAGGAGAAACTCCTGCATCGAGTTGGAGAAACAAAGCAAAGCTCTTCACGATACCCACTTCATTTCTCCAGCTCAGAGAACATGTTCTCTTCCACGTACAGAGGGGAGAGAAACATATGCAGTGGAATGGATAAATGAATCAGGGATCATGAAGTTACCTATTTCCTTTCTCCAGCCCAGCACACAAATTCCCTTCTGTACGTAGAGTCTCCCGTCTACTTAATGATCCATGTAGTCACTTAACGAGCACAACTTAAGAGAGTGGGGCCTGTAGTCATTGAGTGAAGCAGTCAAGTAGGCATTTTGCTTAATAATCACTTCATTCAGTAACTGAAATCCTGGTCCCAGTTGTGCTCATAAGTCAAGGACTACTTGATTCAGAGCACAAAGGAAGTAGAAAAGATTTACCCCAATTCATCTTATATCCCAAATTATTTCAAAACTTTGAACCACCTATATGAAATTTAACAATGAAAAAGTTGTTTAACACTGCCAAAGCATCAGCAGCAGAAATAAAGCAAAAATAATTTATTTTCAATGCCAGTATTATCACTAGTAGTCTTGTTCTGCCTAACAGAAATCATTAACTATCTCTAGCTCATTGTTCCATCTAGTCAAGGATTTGTGAGGTGTTGACGAAACAGTGCCACTCAAGTCACACCATGAATACTATCAAGAACCCATATTATTGTCTTTTAGGAAACCCATCAAACAGATAGAAAAAGTTTTAGCAATTCTGTGACAAAATTCTAATTTAATGGGCATATTATGACTGATGCATTCTACTGGTACATGACATAGCACTTAAAGCACTAAACATCTCAGTGTTGTGTACCTTGTTATGTACTGTAAATTTAACTTTTGGCATATTAATTTCCACTGTATCTCCTATCTAATTCTATTGAAACACTAGTAACATAATTCTGCATGTATCTTTTAACAAACAGCACCTGACTACATTTAGCATATTTATTGAGGAAATCCAAAATATAAATATATATTCAAAAATAAATCCATACCAAGTTGCAGCCTTAAATGTTAAAATGATGAAACAGAACTGCAAAAAAAAAATGCAAGTAAAATGACATAAGACAAACTTCAGGCAAATTCAGTGCCTTAGTAAAGGCTGAATATTTAGCTACAAGGAATAACTGCGATGTGCACTGTAAATGTAAGCATGTATTTGAATTGTTTATTGCAAACCTTATGCAGAGTAATTAGAAGAAAATGTGTTTTATAAATTAAAGATATCTCATTCAAAACTCTACAAAGAGTCATTCAGGTACTTCAAGAATATTTCTACTGCTAATGCCACAATACCACAGCTGCAAAATGTAAAGAATGCTATGTTTACAACCTGTGGAATCTTACAATACATTATTCAATAGATACTAGCAAATGTTAGTTTAATGTATATAAGATTCACAGTAGCAGAGTTTTCTGTATGAACTGTAAAAACAACAGTCATGAAAAATGAAGAAGACCTCCCTCAATTGGATTAGAAGAGTGAATTACGTTATGATTTTTAAATTGATAAATCCACTCTTTGCCTAACTGGTAAACATTTCTTTGCATGCATTTTATTTCTTTTCTCCCCACCCCCCCAGTGCAATTTCAAAGCCCTCCTATCGTTAACATTATAATATAGTTAGTTGCTACAAATAATCTGCAGTGATTATAGGAAAACTGTCAGTGTCTGTTCGAGGTCTGAAAAGGCTGCAGCAAATAGCTTTTCCCTTTGCCATGGAGACTGGGGTCTGTTTTTACCGTTACTCTGGTAACGGAAGCTTTTCTAGTGCTGGTCCTTTTCATTTACTTTAACTATTAAACCCTCTGATTGAGACAAAAGCAAGGTGGTGCACAGATATTTCCCTCTAAAGAAAATCTCAGGGTTGACCAAAACTTGCCAAAGGAAAAAAAAGAGTATAAGGAAGTATATCTTCTAAATGATTCGTTACATTTCTAAGATCACTTGTCATTAAGTCTGTTTAGAAAGGGACTGTACTCTTGACAGCTTTTGGGTTTTGTTTTGGTTTTAAACCTGACTTGAACAAGAATTGTGTTGTTCCAAAAAGGCATGACCTCTCTTTCAAGAGAAGATTCCTTAGAAAGTAAGTTTTAATTTTTTTTAGCATTTTGCATTAAGGAGTTTCAGGCAAAACTTAATAGAAGTACAGGATGGTGTATTAAACTGGGTGGGGCTTACTTCTAAGAATGCGTATGTATGATTGTGTTGTTATTGTTACCCAACATCATAATCTTTTCCATATCATTGAGTGGATTTTTTTTTGTGCTTTGTGATGTAGATCATTATAGGTTGAGAATGATTGAGATCTAACTAATTGTCATGCTACTGCTGATGTAACTCTTTGACCCAATTGGATATAGATGATTATGAACGATATAGAGAGAAAATAGACATAAACTGGCACAGCAATACTAGGTGTCACTCTTGTTTGGAATCAGTAGGTATGTAAGACTCCTGAATTATCTTGTTCTTCCAAATAGCAATGCTTTTCACCTCAGGTAAAGGTTTATTATTGCAAGCACTTACCTTCCTTACATTTTTTTATCGTCTTGGCATGTGCTGTTCTGGGGGGGGGGGGGGAGAAAAGAGGAATTTTCACAGGAAGAAGCAGAAAACTAAATAGACCACAAATAATATGCTTCACTACTGAACAATCCATTCTCACTTTAACATGGTCAAACTAAGTAATACTTAACACTGTAATACCCATGGTGATAAACTGTGCTGCAAAGTATTCAATTATTTCTCATTTGAACTATTAAATGTGTCACACCGAAATTCTTCAATGTTGTTTTCACCTACGTAGATTACCATTTTTTTTAAAGGGAGGGGGAACACCAAGTCTTTTGTCCTATTAGAAGGCAATTCAGACTGAGGTTGGAAATATAGCAACTAAATTAACACCAGGTGACATTTGTTAACACTGAGGAAAACCATGGGCAGCATTTACACATCTAAAGCATCCTTTTTGAAGAGAGTAATATATTCTTAAGTGACTTCATTTTAATAATGTCTTGTGTATGAATGTAAATTACTTATTTATGTTAGACGGCTAAGACTTTGGTTTTACAATGAGTTTCTAGCGAAGTCTCATTCCTATAAACTAACTACATTTTCAGATATTAACATATTTAAAATGATAAAATGAGATTAGCAATTAATAGAAGGATGGAGGGTATAAAGCATAAGGAGTAGGGAGATTATCCCTTTTTGGTTCTTTTCTTTTCTTTTCTTTTTCTGGGTTGAAAGCTGGCTAAAAGAGAAGCATCTCTTCTTGACTTTTTCTTTTTGTCTTAAAATATAGCAAGCATCGGAAATCAGGGTGAAGATCTTAAGCATGATAGCAAACATTATAACCCCCTGTTGCTACTGCAAAAGATCAGCAAAGGTTCTTTGAAACAGGTGGCAAAGTTATCACCAATAGTGAATAGTTGTATTCTGATAAAACTATATAAACCTTCAGCTAGAATTAGTGAGTAATACAACAACTTTATGAGATTTCAAGGAAGGGACATTTGACTGGTCTCTTCTCCAAATGTGAAGTGACCCTTACTGATGTTGTAACAAAAGAAGGCAGTGGATTTAGGCATCTGTTCTACCATGACCCCTCCTTCAGGCAGAGAAAAATATTAACCTAAGAGCATCATCATAGGAAAATTTGTAAAGGAATGGGAATGGTACATAATTTTTCAAATGCACCTTTTTCTCAGATACACTTCCGATTAAACCAACAATTTGGTTACTATCAGAAATTCCTGGATTTCTCCCAATTGTAGCTTGACTGATAAACAAGAAGATCTACATGTTGATATACAGTTTGGTGTTTGAAATATTATTGTAGTTTATTGCACAGTCATCCAGATGTTCAGACTGGATTTGGCATTTTTATCCACCTATCGAGTCCTTGAAACTTGGGATAGGCAGATGTGGATGTTTGATGGTATTACAGATGTAATTGCAGGATGTAATCTGTTCTGAGTAAAGCGACATTTTGCAATTGCTTGGTGGTGAATTTGTTAATGCCAATGGTGTTCAAGTAGTTCTCCAGTTGTTTTGGGATTGCCTATTACTATTAGGACTACCTTTGCTTGCTTTTGCCACTGTTGTTCTATTTTTATTTGCAGGTATTTGTATTTTGTTGTCCTCTCAAATTCTTTTTTTTTCTATTCTGTTGTCTCCATGCACTACCACGTCCACTATACAGGGGTTGTTTTTTTTGTCTTATTGGTGATTGTTAAATCCAGGGTGTTGTGTGTGGCAGGTCTGTCTGTTTGAATTCTAAAGTCCCAGAGCTCGATTTCTATCACTTTCTCTATTTTATGGTCCCACCAGTTCTTGTTTGCAGGCAAAGGATATTTCTTGCAGGTCTTCCAGTGCACCATTGTTGCTACTTTGTCATGCTGTTGCTTGTAGTCAGTCTGTGCAACCTTCCTGCAGCAGCTAACCAGGTTGTTCACTGTTTATTCAGTTTCTTTGCATGGGCGGCACTTGCTGCCTGTTGCTTTCTTTTCAATTCTGTGCATTTGTTCTTAAGGCTTAGTCTTGTGCAGCCAGAATTTCTCTTTCTTCAACTTTCCTGCTCTTAGTCAGGTCTTGTTATTATCTGTTTTCCCTGCTATTTTTTTTAACGTACTGGCCATGTAATGCTTTGTCTTCCCATGCCTCCATTCTGGTCTTTCTTGTAGGCCAGTTTGAGCTCTCTAATAGGCAGCCTTTCTGGTATACTAACTTCAGTGTATTCTTCTTCATCTTCCTTTAGATTATTTTTTATTATTTTTAATTTTATTATTATTATTTATTTTTGCCACTATTTTTGGCCAGTGAATGAGAAAAAAACAATTCATTGGAAAAAACCTTGATGTTGGGAAGGATTGAAGGCAAAAGGAGAAGGGGACAATAGAGGATGAGATGTTATATAGTGTCCTTGATGTGGGCATGGCAGTGGTGGGTTGCAGGTGGAATGCCCTGGTACGGGCGTACTGGTGCCTGCCAGGAACATCAGGTACCCTTCCGGTATGGTGCTCCAGAGGCCCACCCACCTGCCCATACCTGTATTTGAGCTCTTCGGCACTTCCGCGCATGCGCACGGAGTGTACAGTGCCTGCACGATGCTCCACCAAGCAGCTGGAGCATCACGGAGGCATCACAGGAGGTAAGGACGCACGTTCATGTGGTGGACCCTGTTGCACCGTACCGGTTGCACAAGGATCTGGAACCCACCACTGGGGTATGGATTTGGGCAGATTCTGAGAGACAGTGGAGGACGGCATGCTATGGTCCATGGGCTGCGAAGAGTTGGACATGACTTAGTGACTGAACAAGGCAACTTGCAACAATAAAAACAAAAACAAAAAATAAACAGGAAGTTTAAACAAAGCAAAGGTAAAGTAATAGAACAGTACCAGCACTAACCTTTGGCACCATGTAATATGAATTTAACATTTTTTGAATGTTAATTTAGTTTAAGCTCAGATTATTCTAAATCATCAATAGAATATGTATACCACCTGGTTAGACTCCATTCTGACAAATGACTCTTGCTTTATGCAACAGGTGTACCATTCCATCATAAATTTCTTAGAAAGTACAACACTTGGACATTTCAGGTCCAAAGTTCTGAGGAGGCAACCAGGTATTCCTTCTGTGACATCATGCAGTTTTCATAATGTCCTGCTAGCCAAATTCTCTGCTGTACAGAGGAAGAAGCATCATCTGATTCCAAAGTCTGCTTAAATTGCTTTGGAACATGGTATTCATATCAGATATGACAGATGGGGGGGGGCACTCATATTTCTTGTTCAGTGGTGGGTTTCAATTTTTTTTAGAACCTCTTCTGTAGGTGTGGCCTGCTTTGTGGGAGTGGCTTGCCAGCCATGTGACTGGGTGGGAGTGGCTTGCCGGCCATGTGACTGGGTGGGCATGGCCAACTTGTAAAATGTGGTGAAACTCACTTAACAACGCTCTTGCTTAGCAACCAAAATGATGGCTCAGAAACTCTGGTATTTGAAGCAGGCAAGTCTTAAAACTGTCAAGTTACAAGACCCTTGCACCCCTAACCCTTTAGAAAAAAACCCCAGGGGTGTTCAAACTTGACAGCTTTAAGACTTGTGGACTTCAACTCCCAGAATTCCTCCTCTCACTCTTCATCTTGATTAAGTGCAGACGGGCGGGGGGAGGGAGATGGAACCGGTTCTAAACGGCACTGTAGATTTGTGGAACCTCTTCTATAGAAGAGGTAGAATTGGCAGGAACCCACCCCTGTTCTTGATTATGGTGAATCACAGAGGGTGGGGGCAACTATGTCATGATAACAAGCTTTTGTAACAGATCTGCATTTTTTCAGATGTTTTATGTTCTATGTGCATAAAACCAATTGGAACATATATAGACTCCCTTCCCTTTTTTTCTTCTCTTTTCCCTGTGGAGAAATAGTGGGAAATCGTGCTTCCATGATTTGGGGGTTTGAAGCCATACTTCGGCAATACAATGGGAACTGTGTTGATAATCTTGGGACATAAAATATGGTTTGTCAGTTGTGGATTACTAACTCCTGAATTAAACAGACAAGGTGCAAATATTTGTCCTTGCCTTATCTATTACATATGATGTTGGTATATCAAACATAGGATGCTTTGCAGTAGTATTAATACTGCCACATGAAGTATTTTTTAAAAGCTGATTACTGTCCCTGTGTTTGTTTGCATTTTGATGCTTTACCTTTGTATATACCATATTTTTCGGACTATAAAACACACCGGAGTATAAGACGCACCATGATTTTGATGAGGTAAATGTAAAAGAAAGTTTTTGCTCTCTGCAGATCTCCCAAACCCTCTGCATGCCTTGGGTTTCTTTTGCAAAAAAAAGAGGGGGGGCATGCAGAGGTTTGGGGAGGCTTGTAGAGTGCTCGTTGGGGAGGGGCAAAAATGAGCAAAAATGGCCTCTTCATTGCTCATTTTTGCCCTCCCCAGCCCTCAGGAGCACTTTGCAAGCCTCCCAAACCCTCTGCATGTCCATTTTTACAAAGGGGGCAGGGTTTTGGTAGGCCAAATATGCTGTATTCAGTGTATAAGACACACCCAGATTTTCACTCTCTTTTTTGGGGGGAAAAAGGTGAGTATTATATTCTGAAAAATACGGTAAATTCAATTTAACTTTGTATGTGTGAATGTACTGCATACACAAAGGTGGGAAGATATAGTAGCAGAGGAATTGTCAAATAGACTTTGATTACAGGACAGGCGCAGCCTAAACAATACAATGTGAACATGTATTATAAATAGCTAAAAATGTTCAAATAATAAAATAGAAATAGGTAGCCTTGTACCCTCCAGACACTTCACGTTTTTCCTGATCATGTGCCAGGTTATAAAAGTTACCTGCAGGGGTGGGATCCTACCGGTTTCACAACCAGTTCGCTTCGCATGCGAAGTAAGTTTGAAAACTTACCTTCTATTGCAGCCCCGGTGCAAAACAGCTGAGGCACGGCAATCAGCTCTGCCACGCCTATCAGCTGGGACTTCAGAAAAGGGAATATCGGTGAGTATAGCGCAGGGGCGGGCGGGCCCAGCTGAAAGTTGGAGCGAACCAGTTCACTCCCAGCTGATAGTCAGAGTTAGTCGCCCGAACTGGTCCAAATGAGTAAAATCCCACTCCTGGTTACTTGCCTCTAAAATAAAACTATTTATTTTTATTTTAATATTTCCGTTTGCCTCTAATTTTGTTTCCCCCGCACTGTTTTCTCCTACATAGCCTCTTTTCATTTCTCTGTCATTGGCAACTTTGATATATGTTTTTAAAAAAATCTCCCCATATATTTATCCAATTTACACTTCTCTGAGACTTTAAAATTTAACTACAAATCAAAAAACATTTTCAGAAAATAACACTAATCTTATCTTGTTCATAGATTGACGTAGCTTGCTTAAACTCAAGGGTTAAAAAAAAACTTCAGTTGCAGGGAGGTTTAATCCATCTCTTCACAGTAACAACCTCCCACAATTACTTGGTTCTTCAATTCTTCAAGAACAGCTCCCGAAGGAGTGCTATAGGAACCTTTTTCTATCTGAATTACTTTGCAGCCATGGAAGAAAGGTGTAATCCACACCTAGTTAATAGGCTTCTCATTCTCCAGCCAAGCAGCTATATCACTAGGTAGAGTACTTAGTCAAAATTTTCCTCTGGATGCCTTTGTATGACAGGCGGAAAAAAACTTTTGAGTTGTTTAATGTATCTGAATATTAAAATATTCTTTAAAATGGAATGTTTCCTGAGAAAAAATAGACAGTATATTGAGATGCATATGAATTGTATCTTTATATTTTGTTGCATTTTATTCTTTTTATGTTACTTTATTCTTTTTATGAATAAGGTGGCTAACATACCTGGTATTCCTTCCTCTTCCTATTTTCCCCACTGTGAAATGAATGAAAGTGACGGGCCCAAAATCATCCCCTTGGTTTGCATGCCTAAAGCAGGACTAGAACCTGATTAGAATTCTCACTCTCTTGGTTTCTATCCTGGTGCTTTAATCACTAGACTAAACTGGCTCTTAGTTATTTATTTAGAAATATCAACATGGGAAGGAAGACTCCCTTTGCATAGAAAATCTATTTTTATTAATGCTATTACTTATGAGATGAATGCAGTTATTATTTTAAAGAAAAATATATGAACATTTGCTTAAAAATCAGAACACAAAAGTTTACCTATGTTAGGAAAGAAACTGGAAACAAAAAGTTAAACATGTACAATTCATTGTATAACTTAAAGTTGACATCAATTTGTTCTTTTTTTTCTATTTAATTCAATTACCATTTGCCTCACCATGACTATAGCTTTCAATTCTGATTTATTGGTATGGTTTACTCTGAAAAATTCCCCAAAATCATGGCAGAACTAAACCTTGGTCACTTTTATACCAGTCTATCCGGTCATTCCCCAAATAATACTGGGAATTAAGCCGGCTGAGAATTACTGCTACAATTCTCTAAAGTTTAGAGTCTAAACCCTTTCACCAATCTCATGTTTACAGAGTACTCACTACTCTCTTTGTAAGCCTCTGTTGCCATAAGATTTCAACATATAATATACTAGAATCAGTGGTGGGTTTCAAAATTTTTTAGAACCTCTTCTGTAGGTGTGGCTTGCTTTGTGAGAATGGCTTGCCGGCCATGTGATTGGGTGGGAGTGGCCTGCCAGCCATGTGACCGAGTGAGAGTGTCTTGGCAGTCATGTGACTGGGTGGGAGTGGCCAGCTTGTAAAATGTGGTGAAACTCACTTAACAATGCTCTTGCTTAGCAACCAAAATGTTGGTTCAGAAACTCTGGCATTTGAAGGACGCAAGTCTTAAAACTGTCAAGTTACAAGACCCTTGCACCCCTAACCCTTTAGAAAAAAAAACTCAAGGGGTGTTCAAACTTGACAGCTTTAAGACTTGTGGACTTCAACTCCCAGAATCTCTCCTCCAATCATGTTGGCTCAAGAACTCTGGCATTGAAGTGTGCAAGTCTTAAAGCTGTCAAGTTACAAGACCCTTGCATCCTTAACCCTTTAGAAAAAAAACCCTAGGGATGTTCAAACTTGACAGTTTTAAGACTGTAAGGTTTAGATAGGACTCTTAGAGGCGGGTGGGGTGATTGGTGAGCCAGCCAATCAGTGAGCGGTGGGTGGGGCAAGTGTGGTGCGGATGGGTGGGGGGAGGGAGCTGGAACCGGTTCTAAATGGCACGGTAAATTTGTGGAATCTCTTCTGTAGAAGAGGTTAGAACTGGGAGGAACCCACCCCTGACTAGAATTCTCTATTGCACCAAGCTATCTCAAAGATAGTTGCTTTGATATTTCTAGTAGAAACAAAGTAATTTTCTGACCACTTTATGTGCTCTAAACTCAAATATAATGCCAGCTCAGCACAGGAAACTTAATACTCATTTTACTTGCATTTCTTTCATGTTTCCTGGCGGGTGGCAGCTTCCAACCTGCTAAACATCTACCTGTGTTAGGAATGCAGCTCTCAGAAAGCATTGTGCTCAAATGTTCTTCAAATTTCTCTAGACTTTACGAATGGTGAGTTTCATACTGAAACCATTTTTCCAAAACAGCTTCTAGAACCACCCAATGTTACACAGCCCATCCTCAGTATTGTTATATGGGCATGAAGATAGTTGAATGGCTTGCGGATACTATAGATCAGGGGTCTCCAACTTTGACAACTTTAAGATTTGTGGACTTCAACTCCCATAATTCCTCAGCCAGCAAAGTCTTAAATTTGCCAAAGTTGGAGACCTCTGGTATAAATCACTAATGGGAGTTCCTGCTTGAGGCAATAAACTTTTGTCTGAGTTGTCCCCTCTAGCGGTGCGGAAACAGAAGTTATGTAACTAAATGTAGCACAAAGTATTTAATACAGTTTATTAATAGTCAGAGAGGGTTCTTCTGTTAATGGAAACATTTTGGGTAAGAAGGCAAAGGACCTTCCCTGTTGTGGCCTTCTGCTTTAGAAACACATTGTCCATTAAATATTGAATTGAGGCTGCTTTCGTTTTAGTACTAGGCCAGGGGTGTCCAAACTTGGGAACTTTAAGACTTGTGGACTTCAACTCCCAGAATTCCCCAGCCAGGCTGGGGAATTCTGGGAGTTGAAGTCCACAAGTCTTAAAGTTCCCAAGTTTGGACACCCCTGGCCTAGGCTAAAGAAGTAGTCTTTTTGTTTAGTCCCCCCCACACACACATTTGTTTATCTTTGGATTGCTTTCATTTCTTAATCACGATATAGGTTTATACTCCAATGATATAGTTTGGTTTTAAAAAGAGGTGTTTACAATATACATATAGAAATTCCAGAGGATGTCCTGAAAAGCACTGATGTTACTCTGCACACTCTGTCAGAAACACATTGCATTCATGCTTCACTTTGTATACTCAAGCTCAACCCCTCCAAGACGGAGTGGCTGTGGGTACCAGCTCCCCGGTTCAGCCAATTAATTCCATCATTGGCCATTGGGGGCATTCAACTTGCCCCCGTGGAGTGGGCGCGCAATTTGGGCATCCTCCTGGATGCCCGGCTGTCCATGGATGACCATGTGACAGCCGTGGCAAGGGGGGCGTTCCACCAGGTTCGCCTGGTGCGCCAATTGCGTCCCCTACTGGACCGGGACGCCTTACGCACAGTCACTCATGCGCTGGTGACGTCTCGCTTGGACTACTGTAACGCTCTCTACATGGGGCTTCCCTTGAAATGCACCCGGAGGCTACAGTTGGTCCAGAACGCAGCCGCGCGGGTAATTATGGGGAGTACTAGGTACTCCCATGTGACACCGTTCCTGCGCGAGCTGCACTGGCTTCCTGTGGTCTATCGGGTGCGTTTCAAGGTTTTGATAACTATCTTTAAAGCGCTCCATGGCTCAGGACCTAGTTACTTGCGGGATCGTATTCTGCCCCATACATCCCTGCGACCAATTCGCTCGCACAGAGAGGGCCTCCTCCAGGTGCCGTCCACTAGACAGTGTCGCGGGGCGGCGCCTAGGAGTAGAGCCTTCTCTGTGGCGGGCCCAGCCCTGTGGAATGACCTCCCTCCGGATATTAGGAATACCTCTGACCTCCGCTCCTTTCGTATTAAGCTTAAGACCCACCTATTCCAAGCAGCTGGCCTGGCTCAACTTTGATCTAACCATATCGCTCCTGACGGGTTTTTAACTGGGTATTTTAATTATATTTAATTATCTAGGGGTTTTTAAATACTGTATTTTAATTGTTTTTATTTATCAGCCGACCTCCTCCTTGTGTGTGTCTCGGTATATGTCTCTGTTATATGTTTGTTTTGTCCACATATTTATTTCATATGTTTCATTGTACGCCGCCCCGAGTCCTTCGGGAGAGGGTGCGGCTAAGAAATAAATATATTATTATTATTATTACACTGACTTGATCAATGTGAGAGATGATATGCCAGTTTTGCCCACACTGTTCTCTCTGCAATAGTGTTGGGTTCCTACTGGTTCAGTCCGGTTCGGCCAAACTGGTAGTGGTTTGGCGGCCTGGGTCACTGGAACCGGCAGCGACCCAGGCCTGCCACGCCCCTGAACTGGTTCTCAGGGGTGGCGCCAGAGGCGGCACCATCTTTTTTCCCCAGTCCTGAACATGTGCAGAACAATTTTAATGGCACTGCGCATGCATACACAGCATCAAGCATGCGTGCACACGCGAAGCACACATGAGCAAAATGGCAGTCGTGCCTGCCGGAACCCACCCCTGCTCTGCAAGCACAGGCTATTCTTCCCCATAAGGGGTCCCATGTGTTGCACAGAAAAATGAATAATTCTGATTGTACTCAGGGATACTCTCATATAGACCAAGCCTATTCCTTTGTAGCTGTAAATGAGTGGGAGAAAGGATAGGTTTTAATTTCATTCAACTATGCCATTGAATGAATGGGAAACATTGCCTACTGATTTGGAGCATACTGCCAGGTTGTCCTCTAGCACAATGGAAATGGATCCCCATCCATGTTTCCCTGCTTCTAGTTGGGACGAATGTTTTCCAGTTTGCGCGGGCTCAAATATTGCTGTCAGTTTGGCGACTGTGCAACCTTTGCATTTGGAATGGTTACTGTGCAGAGCCCCTCACTTGAGTTGCTTCACTGAAGATTGTAAACTCTGCTGCAGATGTTGATGAGAAGCAGGCTGGAAGAGTTGACCAGGAAAAATAATGCAGCGGTATACCAGGGTATTTATTTAAAAAACAAAAAGCAAAGTGGAAAGGGAGAATGCTTAGGGAAAGAAAAATAATTAATGTTTAAAAATCTTTGGGTTTTTTTTTGTTCATATGTATTTTATATCTCTTATCTACAGACAAGCACAATAATATATGCTGCATGTCTAATAAGGCACACCACAGTAAAGATAATAATTGGCAGTTGCTCTTCTGAAACAGAAAGGTAGGAAAGCACAATAGGAGAACTGTCAATGGGAATCCATGGCAGAATTCTGGACTGAATCCCTGGGAGTCGCTGCCAAAGGATATCACTTCAGACAAGTTTTTGTTAAGCCAGTATCAGCAAAGGAACAGTTTAAGGATGCAACATGGATAGGTTCTTAGTCTTAACACCAGACCATATCTTGATTTATATCTATTACTGATGCTAGCATGTAGTAAAACTCAGGACAAATGACAAGCTGATCTGCAACAAAATGTTAAGTGTACACTACTACATCTCAAAGCACATAGATCCCTAGCATTCCTTATAACTCAGTTCTTGGTTCTTGCAGGTCTTCATTCCCCTTCCCTCAACCATCTTTTTTATGTTTTCAATGTTTTACTCTATTTTAATTTTAGAAAGGATATTCCCCTCCTCTTTTTTAAGCAAGTTTTTTTCAAGTGAGTTATATTAATTTACAGTACTTCTACTAGCTTTGAAGTGCAATTGAATTTTACAGCCCCATTGTATGTTGTTGAAAACTGCCTGCTGCTCCTCCATACAAAATATGTGTGTGAGAGGGAGAGGCCAAAAGAAGAGTTTTCCCTCTGAGAAATTTCTTTTGCCATTCTTTGCTTGAATTACTTGTTTTTACCAAGAAGAAAAGCTATATTCTTTCTGGGAATATTTGCATTTCATTCATTCATTTGCATAAAACAACTTGTCCAATTTTGAATTTTAGGCTACATTGGTTGTAAAAATGTTTAAGTTATTTGCACTCTTCTGTTATAGATGCCAAGTACAAAATAGAGAATCACCACCTATGAAAAAAGCCCTAAATGTCTTCTCAAATGTTTGCACTTCTTTTTATTACTATACCTATATGTTACACAGAGAACAGAAAGTAATTTTATTTTACACAAATCAGCTACTTAAAGCAAATTGAGATATATAGAATTTGCCAATGAAGTGAATGATTTGATGTGAATAAAAGAGGTGGTGTGTTGTAAATCAGTACTGACAGCCAAATGGGAAAAATTGACAGAGTACTGTAATCACTCCCAACATCCACTGAACTTATTGATCCAGAACCTCTATAATCCCCTTCACATAACACAAGCAATTTCATATAATACCTGTAATAACAGCACATTCAAACTCAAGTAGCCATCAGAAGCTTTGTATCTAATGGTGAAGCAGGCCTCTGCTGAGTAAGTGTAACAACTGGAGCTTAAAAAAAAAAACCACTACCACCAATGACGGCAGCTTTTCAGAGGTAACAGCCTATGATAAGAGGTGGTTCAGAAGATAAACAGTGCCTAATGCCAAAGAAAATGAGCTATTAATTGCTTGCTTGCTAAATATGTTGTAAAGGCCAAAAGCCTTAGGTGCAAAATTGAGAGAATGTAAACTGGATTTGAGGGACTGATAAACTCCTTGCTGTTATCCATATGGCAGCTATCTGATGTTAATTACAACAGAGGCAAGACAGCTGAGGGGTATTTAGTTCCCGGGTCATTACATCCTTCCCAGGTGTCTCTCTCATGAAATGTTCCACCAGTTTTTACAAGCTCCTTCTCTCACTGATGGATTATTCCAGAGTCTTATCAAAGCTTTGCCAGCTCCTCATTAATATATAGAGCAAGCTGCACTGTTCTATATATCATTGTCTTTTTCTTGGGGAGGGCTAATCAGTCAACCATTATCAGTCAGTCAGCAGAAGGTAGGCAATCAGACCTGACAGCAAAGAATCATGGGAGATCAGGGAAGGTTAAATGAGGCTGACAGTTGTGATAATGATGATTATACTATAAATTAAGATATGATGATAAAGAAGAATAAAAGACACAATCTGAAGCAATATTTGGTTTAACATGTCTCTCTCTCTCTCTCTCTCCCCCCCCCCACCTTCCGTTAAATGGCCATAACATTTATCACGCTGAACAAGAACGGACATTTAACTACCATGATAAAATAGGACGGCATCAGATTGAAAACCCAACAAGTCGTGATTACTGTGTCAGGCACTTTTCCACTGGTTGAAAAACTAGAGATAGAGCATATGTTATACTCATTCATGCATTATTCGGTAAAATGAAAAGAAAATAGATCTATTTTAGCCGCTTCTTTCAGTTTGTCAGATAAAGCAAAAACAAAACAAAAGGAAATACTTAATATAGTCTTCTGTTTCCAAAATCATTTTCATTAATGAAACAATGGTAAGTTGAGCAATCATTCTTCCATGACATCCCTACACTATGTGTGAATATTTACTGCTAGCGAGTCAAAGGTAGTATGAAAAGCAGGTGATTTCATGTTGCTGCTTTCTCCTAATTATGTGAAAAGTATTTAAACAGTCTTCTTTATATTTTTATATACATTGGAATTAAGAGCAAATCTGTATGAAAAAAAATTTCATATGACACAATAAATCTTGGCCTCAATCTTTTTCCTAACCCCACTGTGTGGTCCATTTTAATTATCAAATTTGCCTCTGATCTCTTCATAAAATATTAAAGTAGGAATGTTTAGACTGGTCTTTGTTTTTAATGCCAACATATTAACAATAGTCAAACAAGACTATTTTCTACTGAGAGTAGGTATGTAAATAAAGAAAACAAAGAAGATTTTTTTCCCTGCCTCCCTCCCTTTTTTTGTGTAAATGGAAACATAATATGGAGTAAGAGATTTGGAACGCCTTATCATTCTAAAATGAGAGGTGTCCTAAATAATATTTTGTGTTTAGAATGTGCAATTAATCACCAAAGAAAAGTAGAAGTAGCAACAATAAATGAGATTCTCTCTTAGCATCGACTTATTTTATATGAAACAAATGAATGAATCACATGCTCATATATATATGCCCAAGTGATTCTTAAACTATATTTCCCTGGCTGTTAGAAATTTAGATTATGGAGCCTGCCTACGTACCCACTGTAGAGGGACAGAAATCTTCTCTGTAATTACTTTATTCAATAAAATCTGAGCTAGTTTGTTCTGTGTGTATGTATGTATAAGCACATGACACACAAAATTTTGGTGACTCCTGAAGCATTGTTTCAAATGGGAGGACACATTATATGATGCACTTTCAAACAATATTTTTGTTATTTGAATACCTCCATTTAGGGAAATGAATATTGGATATATTCCACTCATATAGCTACAAAAAGGGAGGTACATAAATTAGTGCACAACTGTGTCAGCAGCACACTGCGCTTGTACGATTTGCTCTAGTATCATTATAGGACATGAGCAAAATGTCAAAAACTATATCAAAGTCCTGAAAAAGATGAAATTAAGCCAAATTAGCTTGATATAGCACATTGTATTAATTATTTTCTGAAATTTTATAAAAACAGTGAATTCATATTGCATCTTTAGTTTGAAATAGATGGTTATTTTATTTTTAAAAAGCTGATTTTTTTCTCCTTAATTTAGTGTAATTGTCCTAAATATACTTACTCAACTGTTTCAGTTCCAATGTATCAAACACCAGATAATCTGATTTTTACTTGGAATCTTTAACAACTTAGAGTAATAGAAAAATGTGTTTGCATGTATGTGTTCTTTTGGGTGTGCTTTAATATATTTGCTTCTCAAAATTAGAAATGGGGTAAAGTTATTATTAGAATGAGTTCACTGGCTATACTTGTGAACTGATGTTCATATTCAGGCATATGCAATTCGATACCATACAAATCAATTTGAATTGTTATTGTATTAAACTACTGTTTATAGAATAATGATATAAAGTTAAATGAAAATGATTCTTATGCTATTTAAGTTGTAGTGGCTGTTTTACAAGTTCAAATCTGGGCATCATTGAAAAATTGCAATGGAATGTATTGACTAAGAAGTGCTAAAAAAAACCCCATTGCAGTTCAAATATCATAATATTGGGAAATTCTACCACAGCCTTAGTAACTTAAGTTTTGACTACTTTTACTCTCATTCTGTAGCATGGAAACATACATTTCCTTGTAGAGAGAAATTATATCAAATGTCTTAAAAGTAAAAAATATAATAATAGATCAAAAGATTTATTTCTTCTCTTTCAATTTATGTAAGAATCTAAGATTTAGTTTCTGAATATCCATAAGAGCTTTAAAATTCAGCATTTGACAATCCATTGAAAGCAACTGTTGGATTGTCATTATTTCTTAAATAGTGTCTGACAACTTTGTAGAAGAGGAGTAGAAACTGAAATAATTGTTCATAGCAAGAAAATCATAGGAAGGACCAATAGCAAGGAATCCATGGGAAAATGCAATCAAAGTAATTTGTTCATTCTTTATGGCTTTGTGTGTCAGGCCATCAATTAACTTATCACTAAATTATAGAATTCTTTATGAAGCCAAAGTGTGACATCTGTACCATCCTAGATACCAAATCAGTGTTTCAGAATATTCTCTGAATGACAATAAGTAATTTACCCACTAATATTTCAACAGTGATAAATTAAACACCTGTAGGCTTAATATTATTATGAACACTAAAATGCTTTAGACATACACAATACTTGTACATTGCTAAATTGTAATGCATATTTCTGTTTTGATGCCCATGATTCTGTTGCCTTACCTTCTCCCTCTTTCCTCCCCACACCCATTCTTAAAGCTCCAGTATTTTGAAAAAATATTAAGGAAAAGAGAGAATGTTTAGGGTTCGTCAAGAGTTCACATAGGGTTTGTTATGTTATTGAACTAAAAACCTAGTTATATTGTTGAGAAAACCCAGTTTCAAATCTACACTTTATAAGTGTGAGTGGATGATCTGTGGTACATTATTTTTTTCTAATTCTAAACTATCTCACAGGGTTATCTGAGGATAAAGTTAGAATGGAGAGAACCTTGTATATTCCCGTGAGCCATTTCCTTAGTTCCTTTTTCCCTTCTTAATAATTTCTTATTGTCCGTTTTAATAGCACATCATGTTTCAAAGCTATCAAGCTTTGCTTTCTCTTTTATTATCACTTTTAGTATCTGTTTATCCCTAATATAATGAGGAAGTTAGAGAATCAAAGTAGCATAGTAGTTACAGTACAGTATTGCACTAAATGAAGAAATTCTAGGATCAGGTCTATTCTTACAGAAACCAAGTAGGTGAAAAAAGTTCAGCCACTTACTATCTCTAAAAGTTATTGTCTGTTGGTTATTGTGTGGGGGAAAGTTGAAGGACAAATGAAGGAACTGAGATGGACATTAACATCTGCAGGCAGGTGGGAGGGTTCAGCTTTATATTGTGATGTTCTTCTCTACTAGTGTTGATGTTGCATAGATGGGCAAATGGAGTTTGCACTGCAGCACATCTGCCATCTTGTCCATCTTGACCCCCTTCCCATTATGTATGACACTAGCTGTGTATCCCAACTTGACTTCTGTGACAAGGTCAAGATTAAAACTTAATGAATAGTGAAATAGTAAAGTATAGAGTATGAATAGAGATAAAGTACTTTTACTAGATATGAATTGATAGCAGCGAAAAGGAAAGCAAGATCTGAGCCAAAAAGGCATGAATAAGTACATATCAAATGATTACCCAGCCCCCTTCCTCCAGTTACCCCAAGCCAGTGTCCAATCTGCAACTCCCTAAGGTGCCATGTGGGGTGCATCTTCAAAAGGCCTCATCAGGTTGGTATGCGACACGGTTGGCCTTGACCAAGTCCAAACATCAGCCATCAGCAGGCGCAAACGATGGTGAGAACAAAACTCCCTTCTACATAACTCTTCCAGTACCAAACAATTCCCTTCCCCAATACCATACCCCCACCCTCCCCGTTTCTATGGCAGCCGATAGCAAGCAAGCAAACGAAGCAGAGGCTGACAGTGTTTTAAATTTGATTGTATGTTTGAAAAATAAATCTACTATAGAAAAATATCAAACATTTTGAAATGCTATTAAATACTACTCCAAAAATTATTAAAACATTTCAAAAATAAGTCTACTTTATTCAGAAAAATGTAGATAGGAATTTTCTTCTGTCTACTATTACTATTTTAATACTATTTTAATATGAACATATGTTCCTGTTTGTCCAAACTTTGTCAAATGGAATGTTAGTATTATCAAGAAAATGGTACTTAGCTCAGTTTTTCTCTCTCTGATGTTATAGCTTTGTGCTATATTGTAAATACATTGTCTTTTAAACAGATTTGTGGGATCAATAAGAATCATTACACTGGCAAACCAGGATCAATAGATCTTTCTTTACTTCCTGAATAAAGAAGCAGTTAGTAGAATCCAGAGTAATGATGCCAAGAGGTCAGTATGACAAGCCATACTGTGACTTTGCAACATAAACACTGCCCCTTTTCTGCCTGCACCACAAAATCAAATGCATGTCCCAAGGGAGCTTGCAATGTGATACTGTGGTGCTGTTTTGTCATCCTGATGAAAGCAAAAAATAGCTTGCAGATGCTGCTGGAGGCTGCTCAAGATCATGGAACAAATTCTGTTAGCTGCTTCCTATCCCACTATCAGGGATCTCTGGTTCAACATCTGTGATGGTCCAGCTATTGAACCATAATCCACTGCAGTCTTACCCAAAATGCCTGATAGTGGTGAATGCTGGGAGGTATAGTTCAGTTATATATGGAGAGCTATGGGACCTTCACTTTTTTCGTGGGTCCCTTACAGTATGAATTTGTATGTTAGAAGCAGTCTTGTAATGTAAGAGAACTTACTTTACTAAGATACTAAGATTGCTGGCTGTGCAGGTACAAAGATAGCAAGGGAAACGATTGAAGCATGGGAAAGTGTCCCCCAGTCAGTCAACAGTATAAATAATAGCATCTAAACTAGTGATGGAGTTTGTAGTTTGTTTAAAATCCAGTTGTGTCTCTCCAATTGCCTTCTTATTTAGTACGGTTCCTACTGTATTCTTAACTAGTCACTATGATCACATTACTTGATAACATTCTGTAGGGCTGTGCAAAAACCTGGACTTCAGAGCAAAGGTGATTCAGAGTGCATACATGTAGCAGCTTCAGAGAGCAATAGTGTGATCTCAAGGAAAGCTGCATGTCAGAGTTCCAAATGGCATCCAAAAGTAAATCAGAGTCCAAGGCAAAGTCTTGGCAGCACAAGAAAACAACAGTCAACCAATTGGCCAATCAACACACCAATTAACCAAAAGGAAGGCACCATATAATGCATAGAATAGCCCAAAGCACACATTCTAGTAGAGAGAAATTCCCTGAGAATGGGCTCCAGCATGAGTCTGAAAGCTCGAAAGGCTAAACCTCTGGTGCCAGTGGCCGACCCAGATTGAATCTTGCAACCTTATCCTGGGACACATACATTTGCCTTCATTCATGTAAGGAAACTGTTGTGAATCAAAACATACTTTGGACGAAAGTGCAGTAAGGGTATGTTATTTTCATCTCCTATTCTAAAGATATTTCAACAACAATTGGAGCACTGAGGAAAAATGATTGGTAATGATAGACAGGGGCCTTGTTCACTGGCTTCAATCTGGTGAATATGTCCAGGCAATCAAAACCTCACCCTTTTCTATTTGTTGCAATGCATGCAATTTATACTGAAAAGAGGCAGAGCATTACTTCGCATTTTGAAACTGATCACCTTTGAACATCCCTTAGTATCAGAAGTTTGCAAACCAGAAGCTCAAATTCAAATTTTTAATTAACTTCAAGGAAGATCAAGTGCCTTGTGAGCAAGTCATTTACCCTAAATAATTCAGTTCAGGGCCAAAATTGAATCAATTTGGTTGGCACTACAGAATTCCAATGTAATTATATAAATATTTGCCAATTTGGATGTCTAATACCTTGCTATTTATTAGTTTAATTCAGTTGAAAGGATATCTCAAATATAATTATACTAAGTTTCATAAAGAAGCATGGTGTCAATCTCATATTGATTATATGGGCTGCATAGGTATGAACTGGAATTTCAATAGTACAAATCCACTTTTGTGGGGAGAAAATGCATCCTAGGAAAATCTGTTATTTAACTGTGCAAAACAGATATCATGAATCTACTTCTGTCACCATAAATAGATCACCAATGCTTCACTGAGGTGATAAAGTCTAGTTTTCCAAATACAAAAGTAGATACTTTAATAAAGCAATAATCAGGGTCTACTTCTCAAATATTCCAATAGTTATAGTATACTTCGTAGTTTTTTTTTAAAAAAAATAATGTAATAATGAATGTTTTTACATATTCAAAAAATCAGCAATATTTCCACATTTGAATGCCAGAAGTTTCACTTTCTGTTACGGAACCTGTAGCTTTTTAAACTGAATCTTTCTCCAGTCATTACGAGAACTATGAAATGACACTCAGCAAAAATGTGTGCCCATAAAGTCTACATTAAAGTTGTGAACTTGGTTAAATTGCTTGACTCCCAGCCACTCAAACTGCAAGTGAACCATAAAATAGTAATAGCAATAACATGTAGACTTTTATACCACTCCATAGCGCTTTACAGAACTCTCTGTCAGTTTACAGAGTCACCATATCATCCCCAACAATCTGGGTCCTCATTTTACCAACCTCAGAAGGATGGAAGGCAAAAAGTTGGTAAAACGAGGACCCAGATTGTTGGGGATTTTACCAACTCCTGGCAGTGGGCAGCGTTCGCCTACAATACTGCATTCTAACCACTGCACACCAGGGTTCCTACAGTCTATTCATGAGGAGCAGTTGTCTGGAATGCAAACGTATAATCTCATAATCTCTCCTTTTTCTGGAGTGGCTTTGCCTGCTAGAATTTGTATCCGGTTGCAGATTTCTGCTGCAAAGTAATCCCTGATCCTTGAGGGATTTTGAAATTCACCATGAATCTTTACCAGAAGCCTTGTTGGGAAAACTATGTTGGAGAATTGAAGTAAAAGTAGAAAACCGTTTTTCTTTTTAATTAACCTTTATATATAATCCAAAAGGATTTCTAATCTTCCTTTCATGGGCACCATTCAATATTCATATCCCATTATTACTTATCATAACACTACACATTGTATACATTATTATCATTATCAATTATTTATTTAACTATTGTCACTAAATTTCACTAAGTTTAACGAGTTTTAAATTATACTCTTCCATCTATCAACCTGTATCTTTCCAGTAGCAAAACAGTCTCATATCTTCTGCCATTTGTGGTATCAGTCCTCTAATCGTCTCCTTAATCAACTTTGTATGGACTCCTCTTAGCAACTCCTTGCTTATAAAATATCTCATGTAATTTTGATGCCCTTCTTCTGATCCTTAATCAGCTTATCTTTGATTGTCGGTAGTGTTATCAATGATATTGCTAATAAAATTCCTCTCTTTAAATCCATAAATTCTTTTGTTTTTTTCTTCTTCTGTATCTTGCCATCTGGGGTAGATTTCCCCTCCATTTAATTCGGTATTCCACTCTTTCCATTTTCAGAGACAAACCAATCACCATAAATATCAGCAATTTTAATTTCTTTATATTCATTTTCCTCTTCGATTTTTAGGATTTTAACCACCACTTTTCAACTTGATAAACATCTTCAACTTCTTCATCATATTTTGCTGTTAGATGCATTAAGTCTTCCAACTTCTTCTCTATCCTCTCATGTGTGTTTGATAATTTCTGTATTTCTGAGAATATCTTTTGCAGACTTAAAACTTATTTCTGCTGTTGAAATTATGCCATTATCTCCAGCTAACAAACACTGCTGCTCTAGCTTAGAAGGTTTTAACAAGATTAAGCATAGATTCACAATAACGTTTTATTTCACCTTTCTCTAGTTAAAGACATACTTCAAAGGAACATCTGTATGCTTTTCTTCTTATCCCTCTCTATAAACAAGCAGTGAGACCTTGAAGTGCCAAGCCAGGATAATCAGTGAGAAAAGTAAAATTGTTTCATTTCCAATACACAAACCTCCAGCCTCTGAGTAGCAGTGTTATTGTTGCAATGTTGCAATTTTCTTTGTTTCTTTTTGTATCTTTTTTGTATTTCAAATTTAAAAAAATCTGATTCTTGAATGAGTTAGGACACCCACAGTAATGAAAGAGGAGAATTTTAGTCCATAGGTTACAAAGAATAGTAAAAGAAAAAAATAGAAGAAGAAAAATTAATCCATTCGTTTTAAAAGGCTTGCATAAATTCCATCCGTGAAGATAGCATTTAAAAAGTAAGATAACCCACTGTCCAAAACCATTCCAAATTTAATTCTGCTGCTTATTTCTTCTGTTCTCCAATTTAAATTAATTTTAAGTTTTTTATAGGCAGTCTCTTTTAAAGGGGTAAAAATTCTTCACCAGCTGGAAACACTTTCTCTTTCCGTATCCTTCTGTTTTGGAGCCGCCCCAACTTCATCAGCCTAATGGCTCGATTTTTTGTCGCCGGCTTGAAGAACTTCTCTTGGGTCAATCAGGGACTTTGTGATATCCCTGAGATCATGAAGAAGTATTCTTCCTGTTCACCATCTCTGTGGGATGGTTTAGGTTTGTTTGGACCACCCAGCAGCAAAAGTATCGACTGCGATCTCAGAGCATTGAGATCGCACGACCTCTCATCGCAACATTGGCTCCTCCTCCTTCCAAAACCATTTTTGATTAAATATACTCCTAGAAGTTTGAACCAAAATCTCTTCCCCTAAAATCATGAAGTGAAGGGTGGTGGTGGTGGTGGGGAATCACTTAGTAGAATCAAAAATAAAATTTGATCAAAACATTTGCAATAGAAGAATAATTGAACCTTCCAAAAGGTGGGGAAAATATATTGGATTTTTATTATAGCAAGAATTTGTTTAATGTGTACCTCTCAACCATTACATAAAATGAAACATTTCTCTCATTTCTATCCTGCAGTTCATAATAATGCCTACAAAATATATATAATAAAAACTATGCATAAAGATGCCTGTAAAGAAGCACATTACATTAGAGGAAACTGCTTGTAAATTTAGGAAAATGGCAAACAAAAATATAAAGGACATGCATACAATAGTAGATACACTGTTCCATTGCAAATCTTTGAAAAGTTGCAAAAAAAGTCAGACACTGGGTTAAATTAAAACTGACATATTTGTCCTTCATCTATCTTTTCATCATTCTGTTTGGCTGAAGACATTTCTTGCATTACACATTACCTAGGTACTTAAATAATGTAGGATTAGTCTTTGGTTTCTCATTGAATTCTTGGTTCATATCAGATCTGCTACATTTGATTATTAAACTTATTAGTTTTCATGACTAGATTAGCCAAATAAATTATACTATTAACTTTGATAAATTGAAAAAAAAAATCTAACTGGGATGCATTTGTACAAATGCAGCTAGATGTTAGATTTATCATTTTGAGGCGAGACTCTGCTTTTGACACGTAAGAATCAGCTGCAGAGAAATATCTTGTTCCTTATTCCATTTATTAACTTCATTTTGTTCACTGAAGCTTAGGACTCTGTTAGGTCCTGAATAGCCCCTGCTGTACAGGTAGCTGCAATGGAGTGAATGAGAGGTTTTTTTGTTTTTTTTTAAGGACTCTGCTCCCTGCAGAAATGATTTGTACCTCTGGCTGATTCTCACTAACAGAAAATGAAAAATAGGAACATTCAGTGCAAAGTAATGTGTTCTGTACAATTACTGGATTAATAATTTTATTCCATTACTGCGTAGGAAGAGAGGACATCAGGTTGAAGATCTGCAATTCTAGTATATTTCTAAGCATCCTGTTAAGAGAGTGAGCAAGGGTCAGGAAACTTAATTATGCCATAACTAGATAGAAATTGCGAAGTGATAAAAAGAAACATCCAGCCAGATTCAGCAGGAAATTACAGCTTTAATAATATAGCATAATGCCTCTTCTATACAATTATTGGAGAGACTCTGAACGATTTTAAATAACAGGCTTGGGTTTCCAGTAACGACAGGGGGGGTGGAAAGCCTGAAAATGACATTTTGAATTTTCCTGTAAATATTTTTCTGTTAAAAAGGCATTATTACATGATCACAACTTACATTTAATCTGGGACAGATGATGTAAACAGATTAACATTTTAAAAGGCAAGGTGGAAGGTAATTATTCATAATGTTATTTATCCTTGTCCAAACTTACTCTGTACAATAGTATCCTTGTTCCTTCATGCTTGCAGGTTTTCATACAATTTTGAATGTAGAAATAATGGATTGGACTATATGGCATTAAAAGCTGAGTAATAAGTAAACATACATGCTCTCACTTGCTGTCCTACATGGAGGCTTCATTGATGATCAGATTTATTCCTAAACATTAGGATGAATTAAAAATGCACTTCGGTGCTAACGTGCAAGATAGTTTTCTGTTTCTCAGACTGTATGTTTGTCTCTGTAAGAGATAAACCAGCAACTCACGGTAACCTTGAGTTAAATTACTATATATCCTATATGTAAAGGTGCCATGTGTGCTTTAAGGCTTTTTGCCATTTGAGCGAGTCTCTCTGTGTGTTTGTCCATTTATTTAATATGAAAGGAAAAACTCATTTCCAGTGCTAACCCAGGAGAGCTCCTGCATTTCATTTTGTATTCTGTGGATGCAGATTAATCAACCTGACTCCGTTACCCAGGGCTAGCCATTCCGCCTAGAAATCTGCATATCTGCATATTACTGTTCTTCCCTGAATTTAATTTCCTACAGGAGCTGATATTAATCACTCTGTTTAAACAGAGGGGATTTGGAGTCTATACAAATCTGACCACTTTTTGTGAAGCATTTTCATTTTTAAAAAAAATTTAAAGGGACAATTACTTAGTTATTCCTCACTATAGTTGGCTATTCTTGCGCAATAGATCCAATGCCTACTTGATTACAATTGTATAATTAAAGCATAATACTTTTTAAAAAAAAAATCATTGATTTTTTAAAAAAATGTGACCAAATGATATTTTTTCTACTTAAGTATCCAGTCATGCCTATGTCTATTGTAAAAAGTGCTTTCAGGAACACTTTGTGGCCTTCGACTTTCATTTATACAGCAACACACATTTCATCATTATAATGGATGGCATTGTATATGTATGGAAACACAGCTGACATTTTGGAAGGACTCAAAGGGAGCAGAGTGGGTCAACGCAATGCACATCCTTCTTCAAACCCTTTCCCTGCAGGATTTCTGTAAATGAAGGTCAGGCCATCCAAAATGTTTTTATGTGAAGCTAAAAAGAAGGTAAACGAATTTACTGAAGAGCCAACTAAAGGTGGCTAGTTGATCCTGATAATTGAAAACCAAGTTCTTTTTTTCCCCCTACACCTTTTACTCTAGGATTCAGGGTTTTTTTGGTCCTTCTAAAACACAGTTTTGGACACATCTAGAAGGCATCGATAGCTGTAATCAGTATAGTATGGCCAGTTTACAGACAAGGGAGATGAAGATCCAGCAATTTCCCAAACCATATTTATACAAGGCAGAGATGGAATGTGGCCCTCAAAACACAAATCTATTAATTCGAACTCATTATTCATTCAGTATCACCCTCACCATCCTACATTAAAAAACAACTATAACATATTTCACTTATTGGCAGAGGTGGTATTCAGCCAGTTCTGACAGGTTCTGGAGAACCGGTAGCAGAAATTTTGAGTAGTTTGGAGAACCACCAAATAGGCTGCCCCCCTGCCTCCCAGCTGATCTTCCTCTGTTGCCCTGCACAGGAGAACGGAGCTGGAAAGCAGGTTAGTGGGGTGGGGAGGAAATGGGAATTTTGCAATATCCTTGCCCTGGAGTGGGGTGGAAATGGAGATTTTACAGTATCCTTCCCCCAGGAGTGGGGAGGGAATGGGAATTTTGCAGTATCCTTCCCCTGCCACGCCCACCAAGCCACGCCAACCAAATCACACCCACAGAACCGGTAGTAAAAAAATTTGAATCCCACCACTGCTCCCACCAAAGTCATATTTCCTCTAAAAAAACCATAAACCCAGAGTTCCCCTCTCTATTTTTCCTATTATATTCATTTACAGTCTGTGTAAACATCCCTATTCCTGCCAGGAGTCCATCTCCTTATATTCCCATCTCTCCATTTTACCTTTTCTTCCACATGAACAATTTTCTGCCTGAAGGATGGAAGGCTAAGTCAACCTTGAGCTGGTGAGATTTGAACTGTCAAACTGCTGGCAGTTAGCAATCAGCAGAATTTGCCTGCAATACTGCATTCTAGCCACTGTACCACCATGACTCCTTTGAGAGATTGATCGTAGGGAGCTGTTAAAGAGTACAGTAAATGATTCCATTCCAGTTTATTTATTTCAAATATTTTTAGATTTTGCTTTTTTATTGATCAAAAAACACCTACAGAGGACTACAGCTTTGTGTGCATGATGGTTTCAAGTACTTTAGTTCCAAGTAGAGAACTAAATCACAGATACAGTCTTTCCTCTTTTTATCCCAAGATCTACACTCAGACATGAGCTCTAGATTCAAGATGTGTTAATATCAGCTTAAATGCAACTATAGCTATCCATGTAATTCATGACACCAGTGAAATGGTACCAGGTCACATAGACAGTAGGCTTACAATCAAACAGATTTATATATTTCTTTTAAACATTGCATTGAACATGTGGTGATTGCAATTTAGCAGGCAACATGCAGAATCCTGATGGGCTCAAGATTGTTCTGACCTAGGTTTCATCTTAAATATTGGACTTGCTTACAGAATAACAGAGTTGGAAGGGACCTTGGAGGTCTTCTAGTCCAGCCCCCTGCCTAGGCAGGAAACCCTACACCACCTCAGACAAATGGTTATCCAATATCTTATTAAAAACTTCCAGTGTTGGAGCATTCACAACTTCTGTAGGCAAGTTGTTCCACTGATTAATTGTTCCGTGGGGAAATTTCTCCTTAGTTCTAGGTTACTTTTCTCCTTAATTAGTTTCCACCCATTCCTTCTTGTCCTGCCCTCAGGTGCTTTGGAGAACAGCTTGACTCCCTCTTCTTTGTGGCAGCCCTGAGATATTGGAACACTGCTATCATGTCTCCCCTAGTCCTTCTTTTCATTAAACTAGACATACCCAGTCCCTGCAACTGTTCTTCATATGTTTTAGCCTCCAGTCCCCTAACCATCTTTGTTGCTCTTTTTTGCACTCTTTCTAGAGTCTCCACATCTTTTTTACATTGTGGCAACCAAAACTGGATGCAGTATTCCAAGTGTGGCCTTACCAAGGATTAACCAACCTGGATTAACATATCACGTGATCTTGATTCTGTCCCTCTGTTTATGCATCCTAGAACTGTGTTGGCTTTTTTTTTTGGCAGCTACTTGCACATTGCTGGCTCATGTTTAAATGGTTGTCTACTAGATCCCTCTCACAATTACTACTATTGAGCAAGGTACAACATATACTGTACCTGTGCATTTGGTTTTCCTTGCCTAAATGTAAAATCTAACTTTTTTCACCATTGAATTCATTTTGTTAGATAGTGCCCAAATTTCAAGTTGTCAAGATCCTTCTGTATTTTAAGCCTATCTTCTGGAGTGTTGGCTATTCCCGCTAGCTTGGTGTCATCTGCAAATTTGATGAGTTCCCCATCTATCACCTCATCCAAATCATTGATGAAGATGTTGAAGAGTACTGGCCCTAAAACAGAACCTTGGGGTAACCCACTGCATACTTCCCCCATGGAGATGCTGTTCCATTAAGGACTACATGTTGAGTGCGGTTGGTCAGCCATTTATGAATCCATTTGGTGGTGATGCTGTCTAACCCACATTTTTCTATTTTATCTAGTAATAGATTATGGTCTACTTTATTAAGTGCCTTACTAAAGTCCAAGTAAATTATATTGACAGCATTCCTCTGATCCACTAATTTTATCACTTTGTCGAAGAATGCATTAAGATTAGTCTGGCATGATCTGTTTTTGACAAACCCATGTTGGCTTTTGGCTATTACTTTGTTTGCTTCTAGGTCAAGAGGATTTATTTCTTATCTTAATATTAATTTAGAAAATTTGTATTTTTAGCTATTTAGATAGCAAAACAGAAAACATATAGACAAATAACAACTAAAAAGGATAAAATCAGAATGTGAACTATGCATTAAAAATAGCAGTAAAGTATATAGGAAACAATCAATTAATGGGATAGCTAAATCTCTGTTTAACTCTTGAGAATATTAAAAAGTGTTTGTATGGTTGTTGTTTTTTCTGTTTGTGTGAATGTGGATGAGGAATAGAGATGCTGGAAGTTTGTATGTGGGGGTATCTGTATTCTATCCATGTAAAGAGAGAAAAAGTTAAATATTCATTTGATTCCTATAAAAAATATCTTCTTAAGTACAGCTTTGTTAGTAGAGGACAACAAGCAATGATGGATTCTGGTCAAATTTTGAAAACTACTGCTTTAAAAGTGATTTCTTGTAAATATGGGATTATAAGTGTTTGTATAAGTTCAGTGGAGGTTTCAGCTGGTTGGCAAACAAAATCAACTTGACAAACATATTGACTAAGTAATTGGATGGTATAGAAAAGTTCTTTTCTTGTTATAAAATGATATAGCACATCCTTCTGGTCTTTACAATACTTTGTCTTAGTGAAATTCAGATTTTAATAAGACATTTAAAATATTCATTTCATTTATTACCAGTTTCTATGTGTAACTTTTAATATAGTAGTGATGTGCAAAACATATGAATCAAATTGCTTGGAATTCATAAAATTCAGAATGCAAAATAGATTGCTTTCAAGATTTTGGAAGTGTGATGAAATAGCACTTCTCTGGGACAGTCAGATACACTGTTCTTTCAAAATACTTTCAACATGTGTACAATACACTCAAAGCAGGATGTTTTGAATTTGAAATGCATTGATATGCTTGGCATATTCCTAAATAATAGTTATTTAGAAAAGTGCAATAAACAGGTGAAAGAATAGAGAGGGAATCTGTAGGAGATAAGCCCAAGGGAGGGGATCAAAGCATCATTAGTCTTGAGTCATTTCATGCCCACAAGAGATCTAAATCCAGCCCACCTTGAATTCCTTTCTCATCTTAACTACTAACTTAGTAATTTAGATTCTTGTAGAGATCTTAAGCTTGCAATAAACTTTATATTCATTTGAACTGCCCGAATCTCCTAATTTCCCCAGCATTTGACAAAGGACGCCTGGGCAAATGTTAATTATCAGCAAACATAATCTGCCTAATCTCCAACAGAAATTTGTATCACATATTATAGACAATGTTGTCTACAAGAAGAGGACAGCTAAAAGAGTATTAGCAAGTTTACAAGAGAGTAATTTGACTCCCCACTTAACCTGATTCTAAGCTCTTAAAAGTATTATAAGCCAATTGTGGCCCCTTAAAAATGATCTAACTTTATTTAATTTGGATTAGTTTAATCCAACTAGCAGCCAGGTCAGTGTTTATGTCCTCATAATGAAAGCATCACTGAGTGACATGGACATAGCATGTTATTGTTATTATTATCATTTTTATCCGCCTATCTAGTCTTTTCCAAGGCACTGGGGTGAGCAGATGTTGATGTTTAATAATAATAATAATAATAATAATAATAATAATAATAATAATAATAATAATAATAATAAATATTTATTTCTTAGCCGCATCCTCTCCCGAAGGACTCGGGGCGGCGTACAATAAAACATATGAAATAAATATATAGACAAGACATACATATTACAAAAACATATACCAAGACATGTACAAGGAGGAGGTCGGCTAATGAATAAAAACAATAAAATACAATGTTTAGAATAATAATAATAATAATAATAATAATAATAATAATAATAATAATAATAATAATAATAATAATAATAATATATATATATATGCTTCTAGACCGCCCCCTCTCCCGCAAGGGACTCGGGGCGGTGTACAGTTCATACAAAATATAACAGGATACAATAAAATTAAATTAAATATGTACAGTTGACAATTGACATGGAGGAGGTTAAAATGTAGTTAAAAGAACTGTACAAAGCAGATATAAAATAAATTCTTCAAACCCCTAAAAACAAATACAGTAAATTAAAAAGCCCCTAAAATAACCAGATATAATACATTTGCCAGGAGGGACAGTTGAATTATGCCAGGCCTGCTAATCGGAACAGGTGGGTCTTCAGTTTTTGCCGGAAGGAGCGGAGGTCAGAAGTGGTTCTAATGTCGGGGGGGAGGTCATTCCAGAGGGTTGGGCCCATCACAGAGAAGGCCCTACTCCTCGGTGTCGCCCGCTGGCATTGCCTAGTGGACGGCACCAGGAGAAGTCCCTCCCTGTGTGAGCGTATTGGCCACAGGGATGTATGTGGAAGGATGCGATCCCGCAAGTAACTAGGTCCCGTGCCATGGAGCGCTTTAAAGATGGTAATCAGCACCTTGAAACACACCCGGAAAACCACAGGCAGCCAGTGCAGCTCGCGCAGGAGAGGTGTTACGTGGGAGTACCTCGTACTCCCCATCACAGCCCGCGCGGCTGCGTTCTGAACTAACTGCAGTCTCCGGGCGCGTCCCAAGGGCAGCCCCATGTAGAGAGCGTTGCAGTAATCCAGGCGGGACGTCACCAGCGCATGAGTGACCGTGCGTAGGGCATCCCGGTCCAGTAGGGGGCGCAATTGGCGCACCAGGCGAACCTGGTGGAACGCCCCCCTTGCCACGGCTGCCACATGGTCATCCATTGACAGCCGGGCATCAAGGAGGACGCCCAAATTGCACGCCCGTTCCACAGGGGGCAATTGTTCGCCCCCTATGGCCAGCGATGGGATCAGCTGGCTGAACCGAGGTGCCGGTAGCCACAGCCACTCAGTCTTGGAGGGGTTGAGTTTAAGTCTGTTGTCCCCCATCCAGACCCCGACGGCCTCCAAACACCGGGACATCACTTCGACAGCCTCGTTGGGGTGGTTTGGAGTTGAAATATACAGCTGAGTATCATCAGCGTAGAGGTGATACTCAACCCCAAAACCACGGATGATCTCACCCAGCGACTTCACATATGTGTTGAACAGGAGAGGCGAGAGGACCAACCCCTGTGGCACTCCACAAGTGAGTGGCCTCGGGGTCGACCTCTGTCCCCCTGTCAACACACATTGCCTCCGGTCAGAGAGGTAGGAGCCAAACCACCGCAAAACGGTACCTCTGACTCCTATCCCCTCCAACCGGCGCAATAGGATACCATGGTCGATGGTATCAAAAGCCGCCGAGAGATCTAATAGGACCAGGATAGAGGAACAACCTCTATCTCTGGCCCTCCAGAGATCATCAACCAACGCGACCAAGGCTGTCTCTGTGCTGTGCCCAGGTCGGAAGCCGGACTGGCGTGAGTCTAGATACTCGGATTCGTCAAGGTGTCGTGGAAACTGCTGCGCCACCACATTCTCTACAACCTTCGCTAGAAACGGAAGGTTGGAGACTGGACGATAATTAGCTAGCTCCATTGGGTCGAGTGAAGGCCTCTTAAGCAAGGGCCTCACCACCACCTCTTTCAAGGCGGTTGGTAAGGATCCCTCACCCAACGAGGCATTCACCAGGCCCAGAAGCCAGCCTCGGGTCACCTCCCAAGATGCCAGTACCAACCAGGAGGGACACGGGTCCATTAAACATGTGGTGGGTTGCAGCCGTCCACGCAACCTATCTAAATCCTCGGGGGCAACAGAATCAAACTCCTCCCAGGATCGTCTCACAAGACTCGCTGTTGGCGGCCCGTCTGGTCCACTGAGTGGGGCCCATCCGCTCCGGATCTGAGCGACTTTGTCCTGCAGATATTCCCCAAATTCCTCTGCTCTGCCCTGTAAGGGTGCCCCCTGTGTCCTCTGTGACAAGAGGGAGCGGGTCACCCTAAACAGGGCAGCAGGGCGGTTATCCGCCGACGCAATAAGGGTGGCGCAATATCTACGTTTGGCCACCCTTAATGCCACAAGGTAGGTCCACAAGTAGGATCTTACCTGTGTTCGATCAGATTCGGAGCGTGAGGACCTCCACCTGCTCTCTAGACGTCTCCTGTGGCGCTTCATCACCCTCAGCTCCTCGGTATACCAAGGAGCCCGGGTGGGTCGCTGCCGCAGGAGAGGTCGCAAAGGCGCAACCCGGTCCAAGGCCCCAGCCGCCGCCCTATTCCAGGCGGCCGCTAGGTCCTCCGACCGAGCGCAGGTCAGGGCTACAGGTAATGGCCCAAGCTCCGTCTGGAACCTATCCGGCTCCATCAGGTGCTTGGGGCGGTACCAGCGTGGACCGTCTGGTCCCGCCTCCTCGCGGTGGGGGGTAGCGCCAGGGAAGTCAGGGAAACCCCTAAGTAATTGAATGCAATTAAAATACGATGATGTTCAAGGTACTGTTGCAGAATGTAAGATGATCCAAGGAAAGCTGCCTTTTATAATTGAGGGATGGTTAATTTGTCAGTGCCAATGGTATCCAAGTGGTGCTCCAATTGTTTCAGAATTGCACCCAAGACGTCTATTACTTTTGGGACTACCTTTGCCTTCTTTTGCCACAGTCATTTTCTTTCTATTTGCAGGTCTTTGTATTTAGTTATCTTCTCTAGTTCCTTGTCTTCTGTTCTGCTGTCTCCAGTATTGCCATGTACACTATCCAAACTTTCTTGCCTTTCTTATAGACAATCGTTAAGTCTGGGATATTATGCACCAGGTACCTGTCTGTTTGAATTCTAAAGTCCCAGAGCAATTGAGATTCTTTATTTTCTACCACTTTCTCTATTATACCAGTTCTCGCCTGCAGGCAAATGGTATTACTGGAGATCTTTCAATGCACCATTGTTGCTACTTTGTCTGTTTGTGTGGTTTTCTATCTGTTGTTGGACTGCATCAGCTACCACACCAGTTAACAATCTGAAAGTTTTTGGTAAGCAAGTAATAGGCCTGCAGTTGCCTGATATTGCCCCTTTTGCTGGATTTTTCCTTATCAGGTAGATTTTGCCAGATGTTAGCCAATCTTCAATTTCATCTCCTTGCAGTATGTTGTCCTTTAACCAAGCTGCGTTCTTGTTATATTATCTTGTTATATTTCTTTGGATTATCCCATATCTTCACCCCAAACTGCACTGTTTCTTCCTTATCAGTCATGTGCTGACTGATCCACTGCAGTCTCTCCATTAATGGATTGGGAGAAATGTTTCTGATTAGATTGAAATTGAAGATTTCGCCCACAATTTGCAGTGCAGAGACTCACTATAGTCTTTCCATTGATTGATTGGTAGAAATATTTCTGATTATTATTATTATTATTATTACATTTATTTGCTGCCTATCTCCCCATGGGGCTATTCTAGGAGGTTCACAATATTTATTTAGCATATGGCGATGTTACATTAACCAGGAGACTACAGTGCTGTTACAAAGTAGTTGTTTGGATGCCAATGTTCTGTTCACACTCATACATTATCCAGAGTGCACCACAGGAGATGAACTAATTCCATACTCATAAAACCTGATGGCATTTTGCAGCAATCATCTGGAACTTTCCCCACCACCAATGTCACCTTGCATTGGGGTGTCACATTTGGACATCACATTAAGAAAGATCTGCCACAGATTGAAATCATACTGCTGCTCAAAGCGTCAGTATGTTTTTTTCCCACCAAAGTGGTACCTATTTATCTACTTACATATAACATGCTTTCAGACTGCTAGATTAGCAGTAGCTGTGGCAAGTGTTGGGAGTTCACTCGATCACATGGTGCTAGCACTCAAACCACCAGAATACAGATCTTCTCCGTCATTAAGCCACTGATCCATAACACTGCTTCACAACAGTAAAAACCAAATAAGAAACAAAGAAATAAAAAGTTTAACATAAAATAATAGAACAATGAAAGATGTAACTTCCCCATTGGGTGCCCAGCTCAATTTGCAGAGCCAGTAATGATACAGATAAATTTGTTTCTTTGCAGAGAATGCATCTCATATAAAATAGGTAAACTACTCAGTTCCAAAAACTAGAAATTACTTTATTTAACCCCAGAACCTTAATGTTAATGAAATTCTACTTTAGTCCATTCATCCTCATTCATACCACTACTATATTTAGGAACCAGTCTGAATTGTGCCTTCACATCTGAAACAAATGTTACATATTAAAAATGACATACAATATGTATCATCACCATGTTGATATAATGTCTTGATCCAAATTCCCTAATAACCTATTATGACAGCATTATTTAGATATTAAATAGTGCTGCTCATCTAATAAACCCCAACGTATAAGGATTTGTAGGTCACATAGCTGTTGTATTCCTTGCCAACATCTTGGTACATCATACATAGAAATGAATGCCACATTAGGTATGGCACATAATTTGCTTCAAGAGGCTGTGTATTAGAGTGATAGGAAATGAGTGTTTTTATTTTAAATGTAGCACTATAGTAGACTTCCAACAGTTCCAAAATACTGACATAGATAATAACAAACTTCACACTGCTCTGAAAAGCTGTGCTCATTTGGTACTTGAATGAACTCAGCAAAGTAGAAGATCTACCAAATTCTTAGTTTTGTTCTACAGTGGAGAGAGCATTGTGAGATTATTGTGGCATTACGTCACTTTGTTTATAGAGATACCAAAACCTTGACAAGATAGTCAGGCTTAGCAGGCAGTTTCCAGAAAACAGTTATTCTAACTGATCCTCTACTCTTGCAGTAGTAATTGATGCTGCGAAATTGAACTTCATAATGATCTGGCCATAACAAATTTCAATTTCTCCTTTCTAAGAGATTCTCCCTTTCACACCTGGGAGGAAATATCAGATCAGAGTGGTGTCCTAAGTAATAGCAATAGCATGTAGACATATATAACTCTTCATGATGCTTTACAGCACTCTCTGAGTGGTTTACAAATGTCAGCATATCGCCCCCAACAATCTGGGTCTTCATTTTACCAACCATGGAAGGACTGAAGGCTGAATCAGCCTTGAGCTGTGGGCAGAGTATACTGATATTATGTCTCTGAACTGAACCATTGACCACATCCTCACTCTGAATAATAAAGTCCTGCATTGAAGCTTTTGACTCTGTGTGTGTGTGTGTGTGTGTGTACACACGCATGCGCGCATATTATAAATTAACAGAAATTGCCACTTGTGTCTGAAATGGTATAGGACAAGGGTTCAAACCTGTGGCCCACGGCCCAATGCAGGCCACACCCACCCCAGCTCTGTAAAGGCTAAAACATTGCAATACATCACATCATGTATAGACTAGACTAGACTAGACTAGACTAGACTAGACTAGAATAGAATAGAACAGAACAGAACAGAACAGAACAGAACAGAACAGAATAGAAATCTTTATTGGCCAAGTGTGATTAGATACACAACGAATTTGTCTTTGGTGCATGTGATGTCACGTGACGGTATACGGTGGTATACGGTTTCCTGCCTAAGCAGGGAGTTTGACTTGAAGACCTCCAAGACCCCTTCCACTTCTGTTATTCTATTTGTGATTCTATTCTATTTGTGCATCTGATGATGTATTCTCCAATCTGCCCTATATCTTCTATTGTTTCCTATGTATATGGTTTTCTCATTGATATTAGTATTTATTAGAAAAGGCTGGCATAATACTGTGAGAGGATTAACTGCATATTAATATAATTTGCGTTTGAACAGCAAAGCTGCTCTGTTTTTATTATGAGGCAAATAATGGATTCGTCTGTTTACTATCTGTGGTAAAAGGATTTCATCTGAAAACATGAAACTTGCAAGTCACTTAAAAGAGCCTATTACATGATTTGGTGTTTTATTGCAAAATGACATAGTCCAGTCCCATTTGTTTTACTTCCAGTCCTTAATGTTCCACATGATCAATGTTCCTGGCATTTCCATTGAAATACTGGAGCAGGATCCTCTTGAAACAAGAATGCTGTCTGCTGGAAGCGTCAGGGATTACTTAACATGTAACATTGTTTTGAAGATTGTAAGTGTGGTTTTCACAGAAGAAACATTTTCCAATCTTATTTGCAATCTTGCCAGTTTGCCTGAAAAGAAGATGATTTGGTTAAATTGCCTTTTTTTCTACTTAGTACAAACTAGTTTCTATATTTGTACTGAAGCTTCTGTATACTATATGAACAACTTAAGGCACAACTGCCTTTATATAACAAAACTGTCCACTTAACTTATCTTCCAAATCCTTATTTTATTATCTTTTACATTGTCACATATGAAAGCTTCCTGCTGAAATGAGAATTTCCTTCTTTTACAGTGACAGATCTATAGTTTACTTCATAGAGTTAATCAAGTTAGATCTGCTTAATCATAGGCCATGAATGTGAGGTCGAGTTCTATGACAGAAAGATGGGATAAATATACAAGTAGAACAAGAAAACCTAAAATCCTGTCGCTAGAATTATTTAAATTATTGCCAAATTTCTATTGGCATAAATGTCATGTCTATACAGCTGTATTTCTCCCCATATTATTTTAAAGGGGGTCCAGTCAGAGCATTTAAAAAGTAGTTTATGCTAGGACATGACTGCAACAAGCATGCTAAAGGAGAGAGAAGTATCTTAGTGATATGACCAAGAAAGCTAAAGTACCAGAGGTGGTATTTAGCCAGTTCTAACAGGTTCTGGAGAACCGGTAGTGGAAAATATTGAGTAGTTCGGAAAACTGGCAAATAGGCTGGCCCCACCCTCGCCTTCCTCCCAGCTGATCTTCTTTTGTTGCCCTGAACAAGAGAATGGAGCTTGAAAGCAGGGGAATGGCAATTTTGCTGTAAGCTTCCCCAGGAGTGGGGAGGGAATGGGGATTTTGCAGTATCCTTCCCCTGCCATGTCCACAAAGCCACACCCACAAAGCCACGCCATGCCCACAAAGCCATGCCCACAGGACCAGTAGTAAAATAATTTGAATCCCACCACTGTAAAGTGCCTCTTTGGACTCCGGCCAAACAATGTTATTACATCAGGACCTCATAACTTTTCCCATGTGAAACCTAGCCAGTGAGTGAGTAAAGATTATCTATAGGAGAAAGGATGAGAGAACATATGCATATGAACAGAACTAAGCTCATTAAAAAAGAGTTCTCAAGACACATAAGACTCTTTAAAAGAACAATATAAGTTTATTCAGAAAGTTTAATGCTCTGAGCATGTTGTTTTCATAGTGAAACAGAAAGCGAAGAAAATATAATTCCTGTAAGAAATAGGCTGAGAAGGCCTATCTAAAGTCATTTTCCTAGTGACTTATAGCATTTCCTACAGTCATCAAACCATTATGCTCTTGATTTCACTTCAACAATTACTGAAAGTAAGAAAAATGGCCTATCAGCTTTTATATCGGGGAAGACAGAATGGAAATGATAAGACAGAGTTCCTGGCTTGCTTTCTTAGATCAACAACCCCTAGTGCAGGGGTGTCCAAACTTGGGAACTTTAAGACTTGTGGACTTCAACTCCCAGAATTCTGGGAGTTGAAGTCCACAAGTCTTAAAGTTCCCAAGTTTGGACACCCCTGCCCTAGTGTTTAATAGGATAAAACACTCACGGGTTGTTTCTCTCATATTCTCGCTGCTTAAGTAGGATAGGATAACATATTTGGTGATGTCATCAACAAATGTGCCTAACACTGAGTGAAATCTAAAAACTGGTAAGTTGGCAAGTAAAAATGTTGCTTGCAAAAACACATTAACTTATAATTCTTCACATTCTTCAAAGTCTTCCAAACTTTTGAACTCTTGTTGGAGTCCATCCACAGGGAACCTCTCTCTATTACAGGGGTGTCCAAACTTGGGAACTTTAAGACTTGTGGACTTCAACTCCCAGAATTCCCCAGCCAGCATGACATATATATATAGCATGACATATAGACATGACATGGCTGGCTGGGGAATTCTGGGAGTTGAAGTCCACAAGTCTTAAAGTTCCCAAGTTTGGACACCCCTGCTCTACTAGAATGTGTGTTTTGGGTTATTCTATATGTCCTATTTATATGGTGCCTGACTGGGTGTGACTTTTTATTGGATGTGGGGTATTGATGGCCAGCTATTAAGTCATTGGCTGTTGTTTCTTTGTGCTGCCAAGATTTCGGCTCCTAAGTACCTGATCAGCTGATGGTAAATCAGCACTCCTATTCTCTGACAAGGGGCTTCTATCATTTCCCTGGCTATCTTTGTATCTGCTCGGCCAACAATCTTAGGTAGCTGTGAAATTGAATATATGTACTTGCTCATTGCAATGTGAGGCTACCAATGAGTTTGGGTCTCCTCATGTTACTGTTTGCTTGTGTTCTTGCAATCTGCTGGTTAGCTTCCTTCCCATCTGTCCTACATCGTCTCGGGGCAATCCATGCAGAAAATCTGGTAGATTACATTAAAAATATCTCCCACCTCCAAAAGATCTTTGCAATACCTGAGTTGTCCTTATATGGTAGCCTCAGAGTGGTGGGTGATGCCCATTTGCAGATCTTAGAAGTTGCATTCTACTACTTCTGAATGTTTTTTATATATGGCAGGTGTATCCACATTCTGGTAGAGTGAAGTTCCCTCAGGATGGGCTCCAGCATGAGTCTGAATCTTGGAAGAGTAAACCTCTGGTGCCAGTGACCAACCCAATTATCCCAGGACATGTATATTTGCCTTCATTCATATACTAATTTTGCATACAATTGCTTTCTATATGCTATGTAAGTAACATTGTATAGTGGAATGTACCTTATCTGGCAAGATAAGAGTTTTATAGAAGAGTTTTATTTGTTATAGTATTTCAAATGCCATGAAATTCTGCAGTTAAAAAATGGTATGAAAATAGGAATGTAGCTTATTATCTTAAATAAACATAAAGATATATTGCTATGCCTCAGCAGGTGGCAGCACCTAGCTGACCCTTGTCTGATTTCAGAAGTTGAGCAGAGTTGACACTTGTTGGTGTACATGGGGATTGCCTACAAATCCTAGGTCTGTAACCTAGAAAGGAGTGGTCTGAGAAAACATCACGGAGAAAGGCAATTTCAATGGTAACAATATTCCATTAACATTGCTAGAAAAACTGTATGGATGCAAATACTAGAGACAAGTTTGACTTGATGCTGTTTTTTTTTTAAGTTATGTGCTACCATACTATCATAACAAAGAAAAAAAATTCTTTGATTTTTTAAAAAGTGTCTGAGTTTGCACTTTTAAAAATGTATTATACTGCAAATCATGTGAAGTGCCTAACCTCTAGGAATCTGTTAGAAATGTATATCAGAAGAAACTATAACTGATAGAAGAGTCAAATATTAAATCTTCATCCCGCTATTATCCAGCATATTAGCTATGTAAGAAGCTTAACAATTATAACTGTGATTGACTAGGTGGGCTCTAAAATCCTAAATATCAACTGCCAGAAGGGATAATTATAACACATTAGCACCTGCATCCTTAGACAAGATTGACAACTCCCATCTAACATCTGCTTAATATCACTTTCCTACTTTTTCTTTCTTTTGAAACAAATAACAAAGATGTTCTTGAAAGATAACAATAAGTCAGCATTTGTGTTATACATGTAGTTGATTACAGTTACAAGTTATATTTGGCAGTGCTCCACTGCTGAAATTAAATAAGTATTAAACTGGGATTTTTAAAGGAGCTACAGTTATAGATGCATTTTAAAACCTTCCACTTAGATCCTCTGAAAATGAAAATATCACGTAAATGTACTTGGTTGAATAATTCAGTGAATAGAATTGCAAAGCAATGGCTTCTCTGTATTCTATTTATTTATTCATTCATTCATTCATTCATGTATTTTCTTATTTACCAAATGTATGTACTGCCTATCTCACTCTCATTATCAAAACAGGAAAAAAATTATATAACTGGAAATGAACAAAGTTTAGGAACTCACGTATCAGAGAATGAAAAAAATCCATGCATACTTATCAAAGCAAAATATCCACACAGATATACTTGCAGACCAAAATCTGAAGAAACTGTGACAGAGAAGTTCTGTTTTCATTTCACTCTAGCCTTTAAAGTCAAGTGTAATGTACCTAGAAAGGAAATGCTTAGGTAATACTTTGAATTACCCAAAATCCTGTGTATTTGGGATTACAGTGATTTGTATCTTATGAGTGTATGGCTAGCTTCAAAATAAAACATTTGTTGACTGAATTACAACAATGTTGATTCCTCTTTCATATGAAAGCAGATCTTTGGTCTAACATCCACTGCATTGTTGTGTGATTTGGAAAAGGATTGACCGCGCTTTGTTTATCTGAAGGTCTGGGTCCAAAGGTCACTTCACACACCCCAGTGCATATTATGGTGCTTTCATACACATAATGTTATGTATCATTCAAAACATGATCCAAGTAGTTGCTAATTAATCTGGTCATTGTTGTGGGAGCTGGAAGAAAAACCGTTCTGACATTGTTTACTATTCATTGAAAAAGTGCACCTTACATCAAATGTTTTCTAATATATTTCTCTCTCCAAGCCAATCACGGGCTTCTAGAATCCAGGAGCTCTTCGGGAAAAATGTGAGGTAGAGTTTGTCACAAATTGGTAAAGTAAACGCAACTGGTAAATGTGAAAGTAAAGTTGCACAGCAACATTCCATGTAGTCTTCTAAGAAGAGAAATTATTGCCAGTGAAAATATTGGAGTTAGAGATTTTTATATTGAAGGGCAACATGTAATCTACTACATATGTGGACATGAATCTTGGAAACACTTGAAACCACTGCAGTGTCAGGCCTGCAGCCATTTTTTCTTTTGGATCTATGGCCTGCCACATTTTCTATTATTCTAATATGCATTTTCTATTGTGGGAAAATGGAAGGGGAGATTGTAGGTGTGAGATGCGATGTAGCCATAACAAAATTCTTTCTAGAAAGCCAAGGTCATCCTTTGTCTTTGCACCTCTGCACCTGACTGGAATTGGATGGCTGGAACTGCCAGCATGGCAATGGAAGATTGGATCATGTGATGGACTTGTGGGTGTGGGGGGCACGATCTTGAACTTTCAACTAGGTGGGGAAAACCGGGAAGCTTTCAGATTCGGGTTTCCCAGATGTGCCAACATGGCTCTCTTAATAAATTGGAACCTTGAGCAATACTTTGCCTTGGACTCTGATTTACTTTTGGATGCCATTTGGAACCCTGACATGCAGCTTTCCTTGAGATCACACTATTGCTCTCTGAAGCTGCTACATGTATGCACTCTGAATCACCTTTGCTCTGAAGTCCAGGTTTTTGCACAGCCCTACAGAATGTTATCAAGTAATGTGATCATAGTGACTAGTTAAGAATACAGTAGGAACCGTACTAAATAAGAAGGCAATTGGAGAGATACGACTGGATTTTAAACAAACTAGAAACTCCATCACTAGATGCTATTATTTATACTATTTTCTCAAATAAATGCCTTGATTTGAGTCAGAACCTTTATGCAATTTTTCCCCTTGTTCCTTTTTTTTTTTTTTTGCTGTGCCAATGCACGTAAGTGTTATGCAGTGAATATAAAACTAGCAGAATGCTGGCAACAATTTAAAGGTGTGGAACCAGTGGCAGAAACAAATGCCATAGTAACCAGCTGCATCTGTCTTCTTCCAAGATACACTTATATTAGGTTCTTCTCTATCAGCCTTATCCAGTTTGAGTGCCCTCAAATGTGGGTTTCCATTTCTAGAATCCCCAGCCAATATGGAAACAGTTCAGAATTCTGGGAGTTGAAGTCCATGCATGTGGCAGGTGCCCAGATTAAACAAGGTGTAACTTCATATTACTCTATATTCATAATCGTTTTTAGTTCCTGTAACTGTGTCTCTGTCCATAACTACACAGACTTGGTATCAAAATAGTCATTCAATGGTTACATGAATCATGCTGGTCTGCCAATTCTAGGTATGCATTGCCATTAAGGAATAATAATAAAGCTGTATTGATGAAAATGCAGAGTACTGTATGCTTGATTATAGCTGGAAAGAACGTGAAAGAAGGAGAATTGCAGAGACCTGCTCTAGTCTTTCATTGCTTCTTCCGTAAAGCTAGCCTGGTGCATATTTATCATTCCATCTCATTCTGTTAAAAAGATTTTAACATTTAAACCTCAATAATTTTGCACCGTTAAAAGAAACTGACTTAAAAAGGCATTCTTGAATATGTGGTAATTTCGGGATGAGAGATCTAAGCAGTCATATGCTGTTTAAATGAATTAATGAACTAGAATGACATAGTCCTGCATAATACCTTGGAAGATTTTGTGATATTTAGTGAGAGCCAGTTTGGTCTATTGGTTAAGGTACCAGGTTAGAAAGCAAGAGACTGCAAGTTCAAGTCCAACTTAGCCATGGAAGCCAGCTGGGTGATCTTGGCCCAGTCACTCTCCATCAGCCCAACTCACCTCAAAGGATTGTTCTATTTGGGAAAATAGGAGAAGGATGGTGTATTGCATATATTTGCCATCTTGAGTTATTTGTTAAAATAATAAAGGTGGGAAATAGATAGATAGGCAGGCAGGCAGGCGGGCGGGTGGGCGGGCGGGCAGGCAGGCGGGCAGGCAGGCAGAGAGGCAGGCAGATAGGCGGGCGGGCGGGCGGGCGGGCGGGCAGGCAGGCAGGCAGGCCCTCCCCCTAAATAAGCCTTTGAAGCACCTGCACAGCCAGTCCCCGCCATTTCCTTAGGGGGGGAAGAGGGGGAACATGCCCCAGGTGCCCCACATGCACCTGCCATTCATGCAGAATGGCCTTGCAGAGGCCACTCCCTCAAACCCTAGCTACCATGTCCCTTCTTTTAGTGGCAGACACAAAAAGAGCAGCAGGCCCAGTGATGCACTTTGCGCCTCCCCCCCTTACCTACCGGTAATGGTGTGATGGTCGCAGCAGGCCATCCCACCGCTCACAAAGCAGTTGCTTTGCCAGTGCTGCTCAGGCCACCGCCTTCAGCAACTGTGGCCACTTTTGCAGCTGCAAAAGCGGCAGGAGGTCCAGCAACATGCCCTACACGTTGCTGGGCCCCCTCGTTGCTTCCCATGCAGATAGCATGAGGTGAGGAAGCAAGGCAGAGGGGCAAGGAAGGAGGAACATGCCGCGCACATCCACATGCACCTGCCATTCACACAGAACAGCCTCATGGAGGCCGCTCCTGCAAAGCCTAGCTACCGTGTCCCTTCTCTTAGTGGCAGCCACAAAAAGAATGGCAGGCCCAGCAATATGCTTTGCATGTCACACTCTTGACAGCCCTAGCCCTGTTGACCTGGGACTGGGGGGAGGAGGACTGTCTCTGGAGCTCCAAGGCCGGTGCAGGCTCTGTCTGCACAGCCATGAAGCAGGATCGGTGTGGCCGGTTCTTGCATACAGCATTGCCAGCCAGGATCAGGTCAGAGCCGCTGCTGGCTGAGCTCTACAGGGCAGATTCGGTGAGCCGGATGCACTGGTGCTGCTCAGGAGAAAAGAGAGAAAGTCAGCACTGCGAGAGAGCCCATTTCTCATGTTCTTCTCCTCCAGGCGGCGGTGACACATTCAGCTCACTGAATCTGGCCTGCTGATCTCAGCCGGCGAGGAGGAGTGGCAGGTGGGGGTGGCAGGTAGGGAGGAATCGGGGGGGGGGGGGGAGAAGTGAGACACGTGACTTACCTGACTTCCAGTTCCGTCACGTTTCTTGCCGTCGTGTACAGGGAAACAAGTTGTACCGTAAAAAAAACCTTCTCACAAGTTCAATCAATTAATTCCAACTTCTCGTTCCCACACCAATAATGCAATGCATGCACAATACCTCCCACCATGTGCCCCACCCCCCTGCCACCTGTGGCACGCACGCCATAAGTTTGCCATCATGGAACTAGGTTAAGGAAGAATGCTGATAACATAGAAGTGCCTAACTTTCTGATGACTCAGCAGTTTAAAGAGAATGACCCTCTATTGAGGAAAATGTTCAATGTCTGCTCAGTGATGTAATGTAAACATCTCATATTCATTGACCAATGGAGAGGAATTGCTCAATAGCAATTAGGCAGTAGAACTAAGCTAGAGCTCTGGAATAAAGA